>NW_026867577.1:491078-792309 GCF_020745735.1 Hemiscyllium ocellatum | reverse complement strand
AGGCAGGTACAGAATACTGATTGAGGATGATCAGCCATGACCAAAATTAATGGTGATGCGAGCTCGAAGGGCAGAATGGCCTTCTCCTGCACCTATTGTCTATTGTCTATAACACGTGTTTATTAAACACAATTTGGCTGTAACACAATTAGTGAACCGTGGACCTTATTTTTGCAATGCGAGCTCCCATTCAGTGTTGCACGATGCAATTCTTGGGACGAACTGAACGGCAAAACGCAGCTTCATTATCGTCTGCATAAAAGAAAACTAAAATTCAGTGTGTTCAGCTAAAACAGGAATGCAATCAACTTTGCAAGCCATGAAACTGAGCTTGAAACTGGGAATTGCGTTCTGCATTTCAAAGGAACTTTATTTCAACCAGGGGAGAATCTTGAGCAGAACTGGAATTTAACGTCATCTTCCACGTGGTCATTCAGCTCGTGCACTTTCTGATGAGGAGCTTCGTGAAAGTTACGGTGCTGTTGTTCGTGACTGTAATGTTGAAGTGTTGCATTTACGGTGCTATTTCATTAAAATCTATTTGATTTAAAGATTTATTTCGATTGAACTATCATTTTTGTTCCATTAAATACTATTTCTATTTCGATATTTAGTACACTTTTGGTGGTTTCCCACTTATCATGTCTTTCCCAGAGGCCCCGTTGTTAATATTGTACTAATATCATTAACAGTGTTCCACAGGATCACCACCTACTACAATAGTGGATAACTACCTGTCACGAGAGCTAATCCTCGATCGCCACTGCATTTTCCTGCGCTCTCTCCATTACTTTCGTGTCTAGAAATCCTTTTTTTTATTCAATGCCTTGCCCCTCCCCCCAGTCTTACGTGGGAGAGAATTCCCCAGGTTCCCGACTCTCTGAGTGCAGTAATTTATTCTCATCTCAATACAGAATACAGTGGCCCCTTGAATTAGACAGCCCAGCGAGGGGAATTGTCATCCCTACTTCCAGTCTGTCTCGGCCTGTCAGAGTTTTTTGTATATTTCATGGAGATCAGCACTCGATTTCCTAAACCCCATGGAATACAGGATCAGTCAACCTAAACTGTGCTCCCACAGCATGTCTGTTATCTCAGACATCAGACTCAACATCTTTCTGTATACTCCCCCAATGTCAGTTGTGTCATTTATTTGGTGCGAAACCAAAGCTGTACACCATAATGAACAAAGTTTGTGATGAGGTCTCACCAAGGCCCTGTGAAGCTGCAGTAAGTTACCTTTACTCCCGTACTCAATACCCCTTGAAACTGAGCTTAACATATTATTTATCTCCCTAACTGCTTTCTGTTCCTGCGATATTACTTTCAGTGACGACTGTATAAAGAGATTCAGGTATTTTAATTTTATAACAACCGATTTGATGGGTCTATGAACACTGGCCCACGTGCTAATGCCTTTCCCAGGACTGATGTCAGGCTTCAGACCTCACTGCCGTACATGGATCTCGGAGGTCTATACGGAAGGAAACATATAAAAAAGCATAATTCTCTTTATCGTGTAACATTTTCCAACAAATCCATTTTCAATTGGTAGGCCGTCGTTCTATTATCTCAAGCAAAGTGCATAACATTGCTCTTTATCTGCCACGTATTTTCACATTCACTCCATTTGCCTCAATCACCATGGCGCTTTTTACATCCTACTTAGCCACTCACAATCTGACGTCGATTCGTTCCATCAGCAGGCTGGGAAATGTTTAACTTTATTTCCTCAAACAAATGTTTGATGTGTACTGGTAATTTCTGTCTCCCAAAGCCAGATCTGTGCTATATACGCCAAGTCTTCCACTCAAAAAATACTGTTTTATTCCTATTTATTGCTTCCTGCCAGCTTTGCCTTTCGAAAACCATGTCCATATATTAGTCCGAGTCGTATAAGATTCGAAATTGCGTAAGACACTTGGGGATTGATCAACAATCTTTCCAAAAGTCCAATCGTATTGCGTTCATTGCTTCTCCACAACTTTGCTAAAAGTCAGTTTCTAAAATATGATTCCCATTTCATAAATCTCTGTTGCATTTGTCGATGCACGTTAATTTCAGTCCCAATACTTTGTTTAAAACAATTATTCATTCATTCCACGCTTATTTCATGTTATTCCCTTTTTTTCTCCCAGACTGTAGTTTCATAGCATTGCTGGGAACATTTATTTCTTTGTTTACTTTTCTTCTGTGAAGACAGAACTGAAATCATTAATCCATAGTACTGCTATTTCCGTATTCTCCATTTTCCACTCTCTGGATTCAAACTGGAAGGGAGCTGCAATTTTTCTCCCCAACATTTTGCCATGGACATACTTAGAGAAGCTGTTACAAGTTCACTCTTATATGACTTGTTATTATACCCTTCAGTAGCACATCAATTCCTGTCTTAAGCTGCTCAATCATTTTCCTTCCACGCCATCCAATCACAAGAGCTTAGTCTCTGCACCGTCAGAGATACAGCACAATCTATATTAGTACCAATTTCGAACACAATGCCCATCGCCCTTGAATGTTATGGCATTTCATGTGCACGACGATACAAGTTTCAATAGTTGTGAGGTTACCCGTGACAACTCCACTATCAGGCAGTGAAGTTCAGACCACAACACCCTCTGTGTGAAAAGCGATCCTAAAATCATCACCAATCCTCAAGCATCCCTTGTCCCTCTCCCTTTGAATAAAATGAAAAGCTGATATCTATCTACCCTGTCTATACTACTCGTAATCTGATCCTTCTGAATCACATCATCGTCAGCCTTCTCGGCTCCAAAGTAAACAAGCCGAGCTTATGCAGCCTCTCTCCACAGCTGATATGCTCCTTCCCGGGGAACACCCTGCTGGATCTGCTCTGCACCCATTCCAGTGCAATCATATCATTCCAGTAATATGCAGCCCAGAAAAGCACATGGTATTCAATCTTGGCTTAGTCGAAATTCTGCATAGCTCTTATAACCTATACCTCGATGAATAAAGGCAATAATAACGGTCCTCTTATGCTTTCTCAACGTTTGTATTCACCTGTTTATCGGATTCAGTGATCTGTGGAGTAGCAGCCCCTGAGCTTCCAAGTGTGCGGACATTCATTAACTACTCCATTGTTTGGTTCCTTCTTCTTAAGTGCATCACCTCTTATTTATCACTATAACATTCCATCTGTCAGTCATCAACCCAACGGACCTTTTCATCTGTATCTTCCCATAGAGAAGACCGTCCTCCTCACTGCCAACCACCTATCCAATCTTTGTTCCAACCACAAACTTACTTCTCTCTCTCTCCCCACCTCCCTCCATCTTCACCTCGATATCATTTGTAAATACAACAAATAACAAGTTTTAAAGTCACACAACACCAGGTTACAGTCCAACAGGTTGATTCAGACACATTGGCTTTTGAAGCGCTGATGTCTTTATAAGGTAGAACTGTGTTTTGCAAACTCGTGACTCTGAATATACCTGTTGTACTATAACCTGATGTTGAGTGATTTTTCACTTCGTAAACTCCAGGGAAACACTGTCACTTTCAAATCACAAATAAAAAGGGATACCACACTGATCCCGATGTACACTATATGGCCTTCATTCGCACAAACAGCCTCCTACCAACACCCTCTATCTCCTACCACTAAGTTGATTAGGATGACACTTTGCAAGTCATGAATGTGTCCTACCTGTTTCCTTTTCATTCTGTTGACGTGATACACTTAAAGATTAGCTGGGGATTCTCCCTCATCTTGCCTGACAGCAGGTTTCGATGCCCCTGTGTAAATCAGTCCAATCTGAGTGAAGAATTCCCTCCTTATTCAGTTTTAAATGAATTTACGCTTATCCTGCAATAATTTGTCTTGAATGTGGATTTGACCGCCAGAGAGACGTTCTGCTCATTCCCACCTTAACACGTGCTCTGCGTATTTTCACGTTTCACTGTGCTCCACCTCCCATTCTTTGGAACTCGAGAGAGCACAGTCCGAGTTTCCTCATCAGGCAATCTCGCCATCTGAAGTACGAATCTGGAGAATGCCTTTGCACATTCTCTGTGGTCAGTATAATCTTTCTCACTAAAACTGTACGCAATACTTCAGGTACAGTCTTACGAACATGCTGCGAAACTGCTTCAACTTGTTTTTACATCTGTAGTGCGACTCCCTGAATTGAAGGCGAACGTAAATTTAACTTTTCAATTCAATATGCTGCTCCAAGTACCCTTAACATTAATTTTATTTACAACTCATTTGCAAGTTCTTATTTAAAAAAATACACAAAATTCTACATTTCCCACTTCCAGTGTTTTTGCTGCAAGAAACAACTTCAAACAATTCCGAAGTTTATCAAGTATGACTTCTCTCTGTGAAATGCATATCAGTTCTCTCCAATGTTACTGTTAATTTCTAAATATTCATTCACTCATCCGATATAATAGATTCCAACAATTTCCCTACGGATATCAAATCAATTGGACTGCAGTCCTCCCCACTGTCTCATCTTCTCTTTGTAGATGGTTGGATCCCTTCCAGTCATCTTAAATGCTTTGATCACGTTTACAAACTTTCGGTTACCTTCAGTGGCGTCATGCCTCTCTGGATATACAGGGAAATGAAGCACGTTATTAGGACTTCTATTGCTGACTTATTGCTGACATTCTGATAGTGTGTCAGACTTAACAATGCACAATACAGCTACATTTTCAAGTATTACCTTGTTACTGATACGAAAAGACCTCATGCCTTTTATTCCACAAGCCCGATATGATAACTTAGTATTTCTGGGTGCTTTTCCTGGATCTTCCTCCATGGAGACCGATGCAAAGTAACGGTTTATTTTCACAGCCACTTCCCTATCCTCCACAATAAATTCTCCTATTCCAATTATGAATGTCCACACTTGATCTTGCTTCTTTTTTTTTGTTTTCATTGAAATAGATATTGTAAATGTGTGCAGTTTTTCTCTTACACTTTGATAAAATCATGGAATCACTACAGTATGACAACAGGTCTTCGGCCCAACAAGTCCACACGGACAGTCCAAAGTGTATCACACCCAGATCCATTACCCTATTACTCCACATTTTCCCCAGGCTAGTGCACTAAGCCTACACATACCTTAAAACTATGGGCAATTTTGCATGGCCAATTCACCTAATCTTCACATCTTTGGATTATAGGAGGAAACCAAAGCACCCAGAGGAGACCCACGCAGCCACGGGTTAATATGCAAACTGCACACAGTTAGTCGCCTGTGGCTATAATCGAACCTGTTTCCTTGGCGCTGTGAGGGAACAGTGCTAAACACTGAAACGTCGTGCAACCCGGCATATTTCTGAGCATATATGATCATATTTTGTTTTACTTATCAGTTTCAAAACACACATTTTCTGTGTCGTAAATTCCTGAGAGTTCTTATGTTTCCACAATATCTGAAATTCTTCACAAGTCACTTCTAATGATGAAGTTAATCTTTAATTTGTTGTGTTAAGCATCATTATAACGCTGTCCTTTGATTGCTTGCACCTGTAAGAAATAGATGCGTTTTTCAGACTAGAGTATTTCTATAAATTTCCTGCTCCTGACCAGATATCTCCAGAGAACACTGCAGAGGAGAGAGAGAAATTGCGAGGACATTGGCTGTTATTTTTTAAACATCGTTCGCAATGGGTTAGGTCCCCGAAATGTGGAACGCAGTGACGTTTGGGTGCTTATTCAAGAAAGACTGCGAAGAAAATCAGACAACTAAAGCCCAGCTAGCCAAACATCTGAGGTAGTGACATGCGTGAAAAGATTTTGGGAGATAAGACAAGCATGCATTTAGAAAGACAGAGTTTGATAAGGAGCAGTCAGCACGGCTCCGATGGAGTGATCATGAAGCTTGGTGAGTGCATGAAGGTATATGTATATTCTATAGACATCAGAAAGACCTTTGGTCAGGGTTCCACGCGATAGGTTGCTCTGAAATGTTCGATCGTATGGTATCCGGGGGAGCGACTAAATTGCACGCATGATTGGCTTGATGGTCGGGAGCAGATGTTAACATTGAAGAGATGTTTGTGCGACTATAGGCCTTTGAGTAGTGGAGTGTCTCCCGGGACCGTGCTGGGTCCATTACTGTTCTGTTATCTGCAACACAGATTTTTTTTTGAGAATGTACAAGGCATGACTTGCAATTTTGCTGATGACGCTAAAATAGGTGATATTCTGGAAAATGAGAAACGTTATTGCGGATGACACGAAAGTCGGTGGAGTTGTGGACAGCAAAGAAGGATGTGGCAGGTTACAGCGGGATATAGATAAGTTGCAGAGCTGGGCAGAAAGGTGGCAAATGGAGTTCAATGTAGCTAAGTGTGAAGTCATTCACTTTGGTAGGAGTAACAAGACGATGGATTACTGGGCTAATGGTAGGCTACTTGGTAGTGTGGATGAGCAGAGGGATCTTGGTGTCCATGTACACAGATCTCTGAAAGTTGCCACCCAGGTAAATAGAGCTGTCAAGAAGGCATATGGTGCACTGGGCTTTATTGGTAGAGGAATTGAGTTCCAGAGTCCTGAGGTCATGTTGCAGTTGTATAAGACTCTGGTGCGGCCTCATCTGGAGTATTGTGTGCAGTTTTGGTCGCCATACTATCGGAAGGATGTGGAGGCATTGGAACGAGTGCAGAGGATGTTTACCAGGATGTTGCCTGGCATGGTAGGAAGATCGTATGAGGAAAGGCTGAGGCACTTGTTGCTGTTCTCATTGGAGAAAAGAAGGTTTAGGGGAGATTTGATAGAGGTGTACAAGATGATTAGGGGTTTAGATAGGGTAGACACTGAGAACCTTTTTCTGTTAATGGAGTCAGCTGTTACTAGGGGACACAGCTTTAAATTAAAGGGTGGTAGGTATAGGACAGATGTTAGGGGTAGATTCTTTGCTCAGCGGGTTGTGAGTTCATGGAATGCCCTGCCAGTAGCAGTGGTGAACTCTCCCTCTTTATGGTCATTTAAACGGGCATTGGATAAGCATATGGAGGTTATTGGGCTAGTGTAGGTTAGGTAGACTTTCGTCGGCGCAACATCGTGGGCCGAAGGGCCTGTACTGCGCTGTATTTTTCTATGTTCTATGTTTTCTATGTTCTATGTCATCAGAAATTTCACCAGGCCCTTGGCCAGCTGGGGAAGAGTGGCGATAATTGGCAAATAGAGTTTAATGCAGCTCAGTGTGAGATCTTGCATTTTGGAAAGTCATATTAAGGTAGAAATCTCAATGTGAATGGTAGGGCCTGAACAGGTGGAGTGGAACAGAGATACCTTGCAGTTCAGGTTAATGGTTCACTGAAAGTGGAGTCAAAGGCAGACAGGGCAGTGAAGAATGCTTTCGACACACTGGTCTTTATCGTTCAGGGCATTGCATATCAAAGTTGCAGAGTTATATCATAGTTGCACTTGACATTGCTGAAGCCGCACTTGTAGTATTGTTTTCAGCTTTCTTCATTGTGCAGAAGTTAGGGTCGATCGGGGATTGCATAGGGACCTTGTGCATGGAGGATGATCAGAAAGGAAGAACTCTGAATGGCCTTCTGTTTCCTTCTGTTTTCACTCAGGAAAGGGACGTTTATGTGTATAAGAACTTTGAGGAGTGGGGAAACAGGCTTCAACAGATCGAGATTGAGGAAGATTATGTGCAGGAAATTTTGCAAACATTTAAATTGATAAGTCCCCAGATTAATCTAAAGTCTTAAGTCTGTGGTCAGCAAGGTTTTTGTAATGAATTCTGAGGGATCGTATTTATGAGTATTTGGAAAGGTATAACGTCATTAAAGGCGGATAACATGCCTTTGTGAGGGGCAGGTCTTGCCTCGCAAATATTGCTGAGTTCATTGAGGAGTTGGCGAGATATGGTTTGCGAAGGTCGAGCAGCGGATATGCTGTGCATAGGTTTCACATGGCATTTGATCAGCGTCCTCACGGTAGACTTACGAATAAAGTCAGGAGGTATAGGATGCAGGGAGATTTTACTGTCTGGATTCAGATTTCATTGGCTTACAGAAGGCAGAGAGTGATTAGAGATGGAAAGTATTCAGCCTGGAGGTCAGTGGTGAGTGGCGTCCCGCACTGCTCTGTTCTTGACTATCTGCTTTCTGTAGTTTTTTATAAATTGCTGAGATGAGGAGGTTGAGGGGTGTGTTTATAAGTATGCCGATGACACAAAGACAGGAGTTGCCGTTCATAGTATTGAGAAATATTGCAGGCTGCAGCGCGACATTGGCAGAATGCAGAGCTGAGCTCAGAAAGGGTGAATGTAGTTCCACATGAATAATTGTGAACTGACGTACTTTGAAAATTCAAACTTGCATGTTGAAATATGAATTAAGACAGCATTATTGGCAGTATGTACGAATAGCGGGACCTTGGTGTTCAAGTGCACAGATCTCGCAAAGTTGCCACACAACTGGATGATTTTGTTAAGAAATGGTATGGTGTTTTTGAGTTCATTAATATAGGAGTCGAGGTTAAGATCTTCGAGGTTTTGCTGCACCATGACAGCACCCTGGTGAGACCTGGAATATTGTGTCCAGTTTAGGTCTCCCCATTATAAGAATGATGTGGACGATTTGGACAGGGTACAAAGAAGGTTTACCAGGATGCTGCCTGGACTGGAGGGATTGCCTTAGGAGGGGAGGTTAACTGAGCACCGAACCTTCTCTGGACAGATGTAGTAAGAGAGATGACCTGATATTGGTGCACAAGGTTTTGAGAAAAATGGATAGAAACGATAGCCAGAGACTTATCCCCAGGGCAGGATTGACTGCAAAGAGGGATAATAATGTGAAGGTGTGAGGAAGAACTAAAGAGGAGAATTTAGAGGTAGGTTCTTTATGCAGGAAGTTGTGAGTACATGGAATGCGTTTCCAGCAGTATTGGTGGTTAAAGAGTCATTCCGGAATTTGTTTTGACAACTGGGCATGCACATGGACAACAGTGAAATGAGGGGAGAGCACGTTAGGTTATATTATTTTAGATTAGGATAAATCTTTGTCACAACATCGTGGGGCAAAGATCATACACTGTGCTGTACGTTCTCAGTTCTTAGCTCGATTTCATCCTGTGATGAAATAATTCTGATTTTTCCCTATTATACCATGCTGAAAAAGGATACCTTGGAGTGCATGTTCAGAGCTCCTTGAAAGTGGAGCCGCTGGTAGATGGGATAGTGAAGAAGGCGATTGGTATTCTTTCCTTCATTGGACACAGTATTGAGTACACGAGTTGGGAGGTCATGTTGCGGCTTAACATAACATTGATTAGGCCACTGTTGGAATATTGCGTGCAATTCTGTTCTCTTTCTATCGGAAAGATGTTGTGAAACTTGAAAGGGTTCAGAAAAGATTTACAAGGATGTTGGCAGAATTGGAGGATTTGAACTACAGGGAGAGGCTAAAATGTCTGGAGCTGTTGTCACTGCAGCGTTGGAGGCTGAGGGGTGACCTTACAGAGATTTACAAAATTATGAGTGGTATGGATAGGGGAAATAGACAGTCTTTTCCGTGGGGTACGGGAGTCCAGAATTAGACAGCATATGTTTTGGTTGAAGAGGGGGAAAGTATAAGGGAGACGTAAGGGGCAACGTTTTCACACAGAGGGTGGTACGTGTATGGTATGGGCTGCCAGTGGATGAGGTGAAAGCTGGTACAATTGCAAAATTTAAGAGGAATTTGGATGGGTATATGAATGGGAATGGTTTGGAGGGATATAGGCCGGATGCTGGCAGATGGGAGTAGATTGTATTGGGGTATCTGATCGGCATGGAAAGGGTGGACCGAAGGCTCTGTTTCCATGCTGTGCATCTCTATGACTCTATGACTCTATTCGGAAATCTTCACAATGGACTCCAAAATTTCTTCCAAAATGCTGAGATCAGATTAATCATCATCATTATTTTTGGTTTGCTCCCTTCTTCAACAGGGGCCTTACAATATTGATACCCCAGCCCTCCCTAACTGCAATAATACCTGTAGGATCACTACTGAAGCCCCCATTATATCTTCAACTATATCGTTCAGAACTCAAGGATGTAGCCCACCTGGTTCAGCGATTTATTCAATTTCAGACCTTTCAGTTTCGCTGGCATCTTCTCTTTGGTGATGGCAACCACACTCATCTCTGCCGCCAAATCACTTGAATGTGTGGCATATTATTCATCACGTCCTCTAGTACGACTGAAACAAAGTACTTATTCAATTTCTCACCTATTTTCTTGTTCCCCATTACCATTTGTCAAGCAGAATTTTCAGCATTTCTTGTAGGCACTCGTTATGTCATGTTTGCCTGAGTACGTTTTTGACTTCAACTTCGATAACCTCCGACAATGCAAGCACATCATACCCATAGTATTTAGAACTGAAGTGCACATTATAATCCACCTGTGGTCTTACCAAGTCTTTTAAAGCTCCAACATCACATTCTTGAAACTATAATATTTGCCAAAACAGTTAAGACAAGCGTCAAAAATACTTAATTGACTACAATATTAGCTTGACAAATGACGTTCAGAGATTTAGATGAAACAGCCAACACTCCCTATATTCTTTTGAACGACCGTATGACCTGGCATTAATTCACTACTCGCAGACCGTCTTTTTCACGTTGAAGTGCAACAATTGAATTCGCATCGACATACATTTGAGGAACAGAGATCTAATTTTCTAGTACTCTTTTCGTGTAAGTTGCTTTCTATAATCTCTCCTGAATGAACTGAGAGAAGTACTTAGAATACTACATCGACGTCGCTGGCTGTGCTTGGCTGGCACAAATTGTTCTTGAGGACATGGCTTTGCGCTAGCTTCTGGAATTGCTGTAGTTAACAGGGTGGAAGTAGATCCAAATTACGTTCATGAAGAAATTTCAGTATGTTGTGCCAGCACATTTCTGACTTCAGCTTCAACCTGTGGAAATTCTATATATTTATTGAAGTTGTCTTTCATTAATGATATCATAAAGATATCGATTAGATCACCCCATAACCTTCTAAATTATAAAGTCTAAACGTATAATTTTTCTACTGTCGCTTCAGAGCGGAAACACTGACATCCTGGTATCACGTTCGTAAAACTGCATGGAACTACCTCCAGGGCCAAAACGTCCTCTGTAAGGAGTCATGTCCATTTCGAGTTTCAATACTCTGAGAGAGTCATGATCTTGCATGCCAATAACCCTTGGTGTGTTTGCTTGAAATTCTGCGTCAATTATTTCATGGTTTCTGCCAAATGTATAGTGAGTTCCAGAGTCCCGCCACTTCTCTAAAAGAAAGTTCGTGTCCTTTTCAAACAACCCCTACGTATATTCAACCCCGCTCCCCAACACCCGGCAATTTATCTCGACATCAAGAATAATTATTTGTTCATCTCGATCTGTCGAAATCTCTCAGGACTGATAAATTGTGGTCAGGTTCCTTATCAATCTCCCGTGTTCGAAAGAAAGCAACTTCACACTCCTGGGATGGAGTGATTGACTTGTGACAACACAGCAGTGGCCCCTTCTGCTTATTAAACCAAACACTCAGAAAAGCTCACCTCACCTCGTAATATGTTAAATTATAAGTGACAGAGAATTCCCAAATTCCAGTAGTCAAAGAAAAAGAAACAACAATTCATGATTGAAGTCGTAAAGTGAACATGCAACAATAGCTATCTACAGCTCTAAGCGTGTTTACTTTTAAATATTCGTTCTGTGCCTGAAACTCTGCAAGAATATACTGTTCCAGTAAAAAGATACATTAACATTAAATCAACTGATTTTGAAAACCACACAGCGTATTTCAACGCCAGTGTCCTCCTTTCTTCTCCTGAAGACCTCGTTGGATCGTTTTGTGTCGTTTCCTGCAGCGATGTTTTCAATGTAAAAGGTATATTTGGTCGAGAATCTTTTGAATGGCGGTCTTCCTCCATGACGGTTTCCATTCTGACTGACTTCCAAAATGCTTGGTACTTTAGGGCCCAAGCATGGGATCGTGTCGTTGATTCGTGATTGGCAAAATAGCAATTTCTAAATCAACTGGAATTTTATAACCTGGGACATAATTTAAGCTGATTATTTAAATTTGAATTGTTTTCGAAGGCGGAACCAACTGAGACATCTGGTTCGAAGCCAGACGTTACTTTTTCTCAATATCACATTTCACTCTTAGACTGCTCGTGCCTCATATGACAAAAGCTTGTGAGTGCTCAGTGAAAAACAGAACTGACCTTCTCTTAAACTGCAGTATGCACCTTCAATTTCGCATATCCTCCCCAAATAAAACAAAATGAACAGTCATAATGAAAAGATGGCTTCTTCTTCTTTCCTAATTCTTTATTTCCTTGTAATTGTTTACATATGACATTCACCTAAGTTCACATTTTTATGACACACAACATGTACAGTTTGTAAATTCAAAGCTGGTATCATAACAATGCAACAAAATATTCTAACATTCTTGCCGTTAAATCATTTCAAGAATGGAAGATGATTGTCGTACGTTTGCACAACTGACCCTGACACATTGTTTGAGACACAGATCTCAAAATTGTGTCAGGCCAGTAACAAATACAACAATTCCTTTTCAATGGGAATAGTCGAATCTGCTAAATCCAAAAAAAGTGAGCACATCTTTCTCCTGGGATGATCGTGGAAATTTCTCAATTGTCGTTGATTTTCCATTCCGTGTTGTCGACCTTCCAACACCAATTCTATGTCCCAAGAACGTCAACTCTGGTTTAGGAAATTAGTTTTATTGACGTTTATTGACACTTTTGGTTCTCTAATTGATTCAAAGAGCTCTGCCAACTGTATCATGTGATGTATGCATGATTCACGAAAGATCACTTTATCATCGAAATTGACTGCACAGTTTTTTTTTAATCCAGCTTCAACCCTATTCATGAATCTTTCGAATGTGGCCAGTGCGTTCTTTTTCCCAAAAGACATCAATTTGAATTTATATCGCCCGTTTGGAGTTTCAAACAGTTAAACGCCTTTCGCTTTCTCTTAGAAGTACCTGCCAAACATCACGCAGTACCTCCAATTTGGTGATGTAAGTAGCATGTCCAACTTTGTCTGCACTATCCTCCAGCCTTTAAATTGGATTTGAATGGGATATTGTTATGGCATAGACATTCTCAGAGTCCACAAATGTTAACCGAGTCCCATCAGTTTTGTGAAGTAACACAACTGGTGTACAACACACGTACTAACTTGGTTTGATGACAAAGGAGGAAAGTCATGCGACGAGTCAGAGAAAATGGATGGGATCCTGAATGAGTGCATTGCATTGGTATTTACCAAGGACAGGGACATTAAGCATGCTGAGTTTTGGGAAAGATGTTCGATTACTCTGGTGAAGCCGGCATGAGGAGGGATAAACTGTACGGTATTTTAAAAGCAATGAAGGTGAACGAGTCCCCAGTTTCGGATGAAATGTAACCCAGATTACTGAGTGAAGCGAGTGAGGAAATAGATGGTGATTTATCAGACATCTTTGCAAAATCTTTGTACACTGGTGATGTTCTAGAGGACTGGCGAATTCGTCGTGTTGTTTCCCTTGTTACAGAAATTAGCAAGGTAAATCCTGGAGTTGTGTATCACAGACATTGACGTCAATGGTAGGACATTTTCTGGAGAATATGTTCATGGATAAAATCTGTTCCCATTTAGAAGGAAAAGGGCTTAGTGATGAATAACATGGTATTGTACAGGGACGTTTACCATCTTAATAGAATTCTTTGAGGAAATGAGAAAGTTGATTGATAAGGGAAGGACTGTAGATGTCATATACCAGGATTTCAACAAAGCGTTTGATATGGTACAGCATGGTAGCTGATGGAGAAAGTGATGTCGCATTGGGTCCAGGATGTAATAGCTAAATAGATACAGAAATTGTTTGACTATGGGAGACAGAGACTAGTAATAGAAGGGAGTTTCTGAAAATGGAGAAGTGTAAGGCGTATTATTACACCGGTATCCATGCTGAAACAAATGTTGTTTCTGTTGGAGATGACTATTCGACAGGAACGTATGTGTGATCTGATTAGCAAATTTTCAGACGAAATGTCGATTGGTGGAGGAGCAGACAGCGAATGGGAATGTAAGAGAGAATGAAACAAATTAGTGTTAAAATGAAAAGTTGGGAGCAGAAATGTCAGATAGAGATCAATCCGACAAATGAGAGGTGTTGGATTTTGGAAGATCTAATTCTCGAGTGAAATTTACCGAAAATAGAAATGCCCGATGGAAATTGATGGAAAGATTTACTTGGATGGTCAGATAGAATTTATCTTGAACCTGGCAACGTGGGTCGATAAGGTAGGGAAGAAGGCCAGTGGCATACTTTCATTCATCAATCAGGTGTAGGGTACAACAGTTGGCACTGGATGATGTCGTTGTTCGGGCACATGTGGAATAAGGTATACAGTTCCGGTCACCACATTACCATTATTTTCATTGGAATGACTGCTTTTGAGTGACCACCTGATTGACGTTTACAAACTCATGAGAGATACTGGCAGTTGTATAGTAAAATGGTTTTTCCCTCGGGGTCATATGTTCAGGGCGAGAAATTTTAGGGAGATCGACAAATACTTGAATGTGCAGGGAGCAAAGGCATAAAAATCCCGAGTAAATAGGCGACAGGTTTAGATGAGAGGGTCTGGATCGACACTGGCATGGAGGGCCAATGGGCCTACTCCGGTGGTGTAAGATCCTTTGTTTTTTGTTCATTGTTATCTCCATTGAGCATCGCATCCAGTTCCTTCTGGACCTGTGTAGCTTTGAAAGTATTAATCTTGTAGATGGTTTGTATTAACGGCACAGCATTCCCTCGTTCTTCCTCAAGCACAATAGTACTGGTTCACCGCTTCTTAATCCTGCACCTGTCCTCATCAGCCTTCAACATACCTTTCAACTATGGTCTTTGCTCCTGGATACACAACTGCAGGAACAGATAATTCACTAACCTATCCCACTCTTCAAGGAAATATTTGTTGTTCAACGTATTTTGAGGCACATCAAAATCCACAAAATCTGGGTTTGATTCCTCGCTCTTCTGGACATTACATGATACATGTTTTCCAGTTCTCTCTCTCTAACTCGACATATGATAGCCGCTTATTATCTCTCAGTGCAACACATCATTCACTCTCCCTTAAAGGTACAGTACACGCCTACAACATTTGACAACAGGAGACAAAGACTTGAAATGGAATGGAGTTTCTCAAAATGGAGAAGTGTAAGCATTGATATTCGACTGGTATCTGTGCTGGGAACAAAGTTGTTTCTAATCGAGAGAATTATTCGAGAGGAATAATATTCGAGAGGAACACATCAATATTCGCTCCTTTCACACTCCTTAGTGCACTGATATCTAACAGCATTTAAATATTTGATATCAGACTTTTTGAATATGATTTAAATGCGAGTCGACACAGCATGAAGGTGGTGTTCTTGGATTGCGAATCTTGTGACTATTCCACGGGTCGAGCATTCAGTCACTGTGCATTTGATTAAATATTGCAGTCAATTCCCATGCATGAGCAATCTACTAAACTTCTGTAATGTTTTACGTCTGTTTCCTTTCCACTCGAGAATAAAACAGCCAATTGTCTCTTTGAAACCATTCCGTGACAATCCATGTCCACCATTGAAATACTCTTAATAACATGATAATTGAAAGTGACAGATTGGCTGCCGTCACCTTAACCCTGTCCCCGCACCTCCCCCAACCTCACACCCCGACTCTAACACTGATGTGGTGCAGTTGAATTATTTAATGTTTACTCATCGAAGAAAGGGGCAACACTGCCTTTAGAATTTCCATAACGCGGGGTTTGAACTCTCTCTGTGAACTACAAACCAATCATCAAAAGGCAAGCACCTCGCCCGATAATCCATTATAAAGAAGTCTAAGGAGTGGTATCATTGCAGAAATTTCTGTTATTTAAGTGGTACCCATCCCTGACTCTTACATCAAAGTCTGCAAGTGACAAAATATTTATATAACACTGACAATGACAACTTAAATAAATTATTGACAGACTGAACAGTTGTCCTCTAACTACTCAGCTACTGCCGAGTAACGCAAAACTCAAATGTTACTCTGTTCCCGTTTATGCAAAATCCGGTAGTATATTAAAACAACAGAATGTAGTCTCACTAAACTTCAGCTGCGTTATGTATATTCTGGAGCTTCCTGTGTCTTTTCGCTCACCGTTCTGTCAGGATTGTTTCTCCTTTAGATTCTATTGTCATAGTGCCCTGTTACCATGGTAACACAGTAACGCTTTATGAATGAACTGTTCTCGTTTGCAGTAAGCCTGTTCCCTCTCGCTCGATTTTTCAAATATGTTCATCTTTTATAACCTTGATGACCTATGGATATTTTCACATTCGGATTGGTTGTAGATTGTCAGTCTATCAGATTTAAATTTAATACTTTTTTGTAACATAAGGGCCTGTTTTAAATTTATTGGCTTTTTTTTATCATAAGGAAGCTATCTGTCTTGATAAATGACGCTGCTTGGATTTTTGATACAGAACATTTCAATCGCATCTTCCTGTGTTCCTACAAATTTTAAATCAACTTGTAAACTTCCATGTTAATTCTAAGCACTACAAAACAAAAAAAAATTATCTTTCAAAGCGATCACTCAATAGTATGCACAATAACTTCGCAACACTGATCATGACTCAATCTCAAGAGGTTTAGTTAATGTTCAGACCCGTCTCATCGGTGTTTTGCAAGTGTAACCATAAGTTGAAATTTAACTTGAGGGTTTGCAGAATTGGAGACGATAAAAATGAAGAAACTGTGTTGCTCAGTAGATGCCTACTATTTCTCTATTGATGCTGCCATGACCAGAGGAATGATAGAAAACATATTCAAACCTATGTTCACTTAAACCTGAAATGAGAACTCTGACAGATCAAAGAAAACTCTACTTCACTGAAAATTCCGTTCGATGCTGCTCACTCCTGACTTTGAAGTACATTGTTCATTCCTTCAGAGTCATTCAGTCAAAATCAAATTCCCTCCCTGAGGGTTTATTTTGAGCCTGTTTGCAGAAGACGGGCTGCATCGGTGCAGGAAGGAAATCTCAGCCTCCACTTTCTCCAGGGAAGCAATGCGAGATAAATTCCGCACTGGACAGCGCCTCCCACGACCTTTGAATGGACGGAGATAAAATTTGAATGAAGGCATTAGTGCTGTGTTTTCAGTTTGAAGTAATTTGCGGAATGTACTTCTGACATATCACAAGCTCTGATCCCCTTCCGACGTCTTGAAACTTCCACTATAAAACATTCCGTCCCTCTACTCTGGGCCACTCCCGAAGGCCAACTGAGTAACTATTCAGTTGTTATCATCTTTTGGACACAAATGAGAGGATCAGGATACTTACAATGGAAAAGGACAGAACAATCTGCAAGCTAATGTTAATATGAGCCACGTCCGAATATACCAGCAACCAAACAGAACACACTAAGTATCTCTGCAGTTCTCTTCACGTACTGTAATCTTCTGTTCCTCCAAGCATTTTTCATTTTCTCTCGCTCTCTCTCTCGCCCTTTCTCTCTCTCTCTCCATCTCTATGATCTTTGATAAATGACTGATGCCCACATCCCATGGGTGAAAGTTTAAAAGCAATAATTAACTGTTCGGTGATAGGGAAGAGGAGGGTTTTGATTTCTTGGTAAAATCCAAGATTATTCATTCTTATTCTTGAATTATTCATAGTACTTTTCGATTCTTACTTATACAGAAAATAAGCAAAGTGTCGGCGGCCAGATGGTAGAAATTGAAATAAACTTTTTTAAAAATCTCATATTCAGAATCTGCTGCCTGTGAATTCCTGCTTTTGTTGTCCTAGTTTTTTTTCAATCCGTCCACTACCGATTAGGGAATAAATAAATAAATGAAAAAATAGACATTTTCCTGCTGCGTTCTGTCAACAAATCGCCTCTGAAACATTATTGATCATTGTGTTGATATCTGACCTAGATTCCGAACATGGCTCTTGATTGTGGAACAATTCTGCAGAAAAAAAACTAATCCACACCAGAATTTACGACCGCTGCACCGCTGCACCAAGAAAAGTAAAATGAATAATTTCATCCCCTTCTTTCCATCATCGACTTCTATCAAGTTTACAAACTACTCAACGATTGATTGGAAATCGGCCTGTTCCCCTGAAAGACTGCATCATCGTTCTGAATGGGAGTACAACCGTATGCAGCACTGACTGATCGACGTGACGAACTTGAGAAATTCAGAGTGATTGATCGCAATTGAAAAGCAAACAAAACATAAGTCTGGTGCCAGTGCAGGAAATTGGGGAGGCCAGCACTGTATCATTTTAAATTAGTGCCTCTCAGCTGTAATGGTCTCACAAGACCAGACGTCTGCAGTGTCACCCAGCAAATCATAATGCTATTAAGTTATCCTGTATTCCACTCCCAGTCAATCCCTGCAGTGTGTTCCTTGTTTTATGCGTAGATTCACTTTCTGGTTTTAGAATTAAATTTTACGATATTGAAAAATCATGTTCTCACGTTCTCAGATAATCAGCATCACTGGCTGTGCTAAGTGCTTCTCCCCATCTTTCCAACTCCAATATGCGCTTACTTTCACCGTAATGATTTGAAGTTGATTTCACTGTTGTTACTTCAGACTTCGTGATCCTGGTTGTGAATCTTTCTCAATGTTTGTGCAAGTTTGTACACATTGACATGAAGTAAGAATGAGCGATCAGTCTTACAGTAAGTGTGTACGTCGTGCTGTGATTTACCTTACCAAACCGTGACATCTCGCATGTACGTACGTGAAGCTTCATCTGCTAGTCCGCCTCCTCCCGACTCATGTTATAAGTCAGAAAGTGAAGGAAAACGATTTCTGCAAAATATAGATTGATAGATAGATAGGTAGCGATAGAGAGAGAGAGAGTGAGAGTGTGTGTGTGTGAGAGAGAGAGAGAGAGAGGGAGTGTGTTTCAAAACAGGTCAGGTACCTGTCTTTATGTTTTACTCGCGTATGTCCTGATGAGTGGAGTGTGGTTCTGGACTTGGAGACTGAATAAAGTTTGATAATAAAACGTAACCCAAAACGATAATTCTGACGTCAAAAGGGGCTCAGAAAATGCCGTGTATTGAACAATGTGAGCTGGAGAATCTTTTTTTTTTGCTGGAGACTTCGGTGAAATTCTCAGCATAGACTTATTGAAGATATTATTCATTTCTTCCATTACTCAGAGCCAGCAATATTGACTCTGTACTTTGCAGTTATAGAGCTGAACAGCATGGAAACCGACTCTCAGTGCAACCCGTACACGCCAAGTAGATATCCTAAATTAAACCAGTCCCATTTGCAAACTTCTTTCCAATTCCCTCCAAACTATTTGTGTCCATATATCTATCTGGATGCCTCTTACAAGTTATTAATGAAACACGAACATTATCGGCAGGATGCCCTGCAACGATTATGTTAAACACCTCATTGTACAGACAGGAATAAAACTTATCATACGAGTGGAAGAATATCAATTCACGAATGACAGATACAAACAACACACCCTCATTTCCAAACACAGAGACAACGAAGGACCCGAGTTCAGATGTGAGTGGTGTAACCATCCGAGTTCAGGCAAGATGGAGACACGTTAGAAAACTCGCATTCCAAGCTGAACCCTTCAATAGACAGATTAAGCTGGATCCTGCATTGAGACCACTCAGATGCCGAACCGTAAGGACTAACACACATAAATATAAGTTGGGACAGACAATTGACAGTTTACACAGGACTCAGAAGATGGTGTCACCGAGTGAGGCGATGAAACATTTACAGGAAAACATCTGCTTGGCGAAAGAATCCACGAATTCATCCGCAACTCGAGCTACAAATCCTCTAAATCCTTCACTGAAATTCAACTTCCATCTTGCCAAATCAAAATTGTGGCAATCAGCAAAATGTCTTCCCTGACTGCTCACAAACTTTTTTGTCGTCTGTGATTTATACAGTTCTTGTTTCCGTCCGTATCGGATAACATTAGCATAACCAATCATGCTTGCTTTGCCTTTCCAAACTAATCATCGTTGCCACACTGATTTCCTATATTACACTTAACCACTCACATTCCAACACCAAATTCGGCGCGGACAAAGCATCAAACTGAGCCCGCGGCGAGACAACAACCTCGTGGAAGATCATGACAGGGGTGCATCTCTCAAGCTCAAACTGTCCTGCAACTCAAACTCAGCCACACAAAGCGACAGGTTACTCTTACTGGTAGTCCAAGGAGTAAAATAACCACAACACACTCAAAGGTGCTGCCACCCAGACTCAGCGTAATGATAAATCGTGGACGCCTGAATGAGGGAGCACCAGAAAGCAAAATAGGGCCGCACATACATTGGCGAGTGATTCAGGTCAATCAGCTGATAAAACCGACGCTGGCGGCTCCATGGAGAACAATTGGAAGAATTATAGGGTTCAGGAACGGCAAAGTACAATGGCTTCGACTTAGTTCACAAGAAACAGTCCGGCCCAGCCAGCATGGCCACCATAAAATTTTCCCATTGATATCGATGATTAATACGGGAGACAAACAAGACGGATGCGGGCTTCAACCCCTGTGCCTATTGGGTATCTCCGTGCAAAGGATTGGCACGACCAAGCGAGATCCACCCTACCCGCTCAATTAATGGTCCCCAAGTCAGCACAGGAAGAGAAAGGTTCTGGTATGGGGAGGGAGATACCAAAAACCACCCCCAATTCGTCTCCAGCAACACAAAACAGGAATAAAATTTTCCTTTCCCAACCGCATCAATGATGGCTTCAGAGTCACAAACCTCACTCTCCGACTGCCCCAGGTCACGCAAAGGGATAACGGGTCCCAGCCCTCCCCGTCCAAACATCACACCCCCTTCTCCGCCCAGATGTACCTCAACCACAGAGTCCACCTGTGCCTCTGCAAACATTTGGGTACAGTGATTAAGGTGATAGCACATGGACCGACCCTCCACTTTGACGGCTGTAGGCGACGCCCTGGTTACTGTTAAGGGACCGGAAGACCCGCACATACAGCCGATCTCGAGGTTTAATGGTCACCTCATAGTCACCACGACACAAGGTCTCTCAGTTTTTTCTAATGTTTTGGTAGATTTACGAATCACACTTAACTGTTACATGTACTGCTTAAGGAGAAGTTCTTATTGTTTCAATCTAGGCCCGTCATACGTACCTTCGAGTAAAAAGTGAGGTCTGCAGATGCTGGAGATCAGAGCTGAAAATGTGTTGCTGGTTAAAGCACAGCAGGTCAGGCAGCATTCAGGGAACAGGAAATCCGACGTTACGGGCCAGAGCCCTTCATCAGGAATCATTCCTGATGAAGGGCTCTGGCCCGAAACGTCGAATTTCCTGTTCCTTGGATGCTGCCTGACCTGCTGTGCTTTAACCAGCAACACATTTTCAGCAGCCGTCATACGTACCTGTCCACTTGGGAAATGACATGGATCTAACGGGACGCATTTCATGCGTTGTCAAGCAATTAGCCTGTATTGGTCGCTCAATTCAGCCAGCCTCAGCAAATCGACCCAGTGAAGATTGGTGCCCACATAAATTTTGTTCAACTTAGCCTTCGAAGTACCGTTAATCAGTTGCACCATAAACTGAGAGTGGGGATGATTAACACTGCCAAACCTCTGCTTCGACTGCAAAGTCTGCAGCGCCAACTTAGCCACCTGCTTGCTAAAGCAGACCTATTGTTGGAACTCATCTCAGATGGTATGCTAAATCTCGGAATGACTTCAGTTGTTAAAATATTTACCACAGTACCTGCCCCTGAATCCTTCGACGGATCGCTTCTACCTATTCACTAAACCTGTCAATGACCACCAACGTATATCACTTCACAGCTTTAGTTGTGGCCACAATCTGATAAGTTGCTATCCAGTTCCTTCCCTTCGATATCAGCCTACACAAATGCTCAACCTGCTGTTTACAGCAATGCAGCTTCTTCCTCGGCAGCGTATGACCACCACTTGTCACGTTTTCCAGAAGAGATATGGTATCATGCTTACATTGGCCTTGACTCTCAGAGCAAACTAACAAATCATCAACATTTTTCCAGCAAACCTGGACAATACCAAGGCTGGGTCTGAAAACTGCAAGAGAAGGCGAAACAACGGATCCTGGAAATCAGAGTTAAGGGTGTGGTCCAGGAAAAGCAGAGCAGGTCAGGTAATACCTGAGGAGCAGGAGAATCGATATTTGAGGCAAAAGCCCGTCCTCAGGGCCAAGGGGGCTGAGAGTAAAATAGAAGTTGGGTGACGCTGGGGCAAGACAGCTAGGAAGGCGACAGGAAGGTGAAGTTGTGGGACAGTGAAAGGTTGGAGAGGTGAGTGGAGCATATAAATAGGAGAGACAATGATTAGACAGGACAGGAATTGGATTTGGCATAGGGTGTGGTGTCAGGGAGAGGAATTTAGAAAACATGTGAAATCCCCATTGATCCAGTGGGGTTGGCGTTCTTGCTCCACGCTTCTGGTGGTTAAGGTTTTGCGATGGAGGAAGCCCAGGACCTATGTCCTCATTGGAGTGGTAAGTGGAGTTGAAGTGTTCAGCTTACAGAAAAATCTCTGTCAGGTGTGGAAGCTTTCTTTGAGACTGGATGCCCACTTGCGGATCGCTTCAGGGAACGCCTCCTGGATCGCACACGGACCAATCCCACAGCCCAGAGGCCTAACACTTCAACTCCATCTCCCACTCTGCCAAGGACATGCAGGTCATTGGCTTCCTTCATTGCCAATCCATAACCACACAAAGCCTGGAGCACGAATACCTGATAGTCACCTCGGGACACTCCAAACCTACGGGATCAATGTGGATTTCACCAATTTCCTCAGTTTCACTTCCCCCACCTCTCCCAGATCTAACTTTCCAACTGATCATCGCCTTCTTGACCTGAGCACTGCCTTTCCCATCTAGCTGCACCACCCTCCCCTCCGACCTATTACCATTACTCCAACTCCATCTACCTATCGCCTTCCAAGCTAACTTCCCCCAGCTCCACCATTCTGTTTACTTCCAGCCTCTTTACTCCCTCATACCGTCATTCCTCGTGAACTAAAATCGATTCTCCTGTTCATCGGAAGCTGCCTGATCTTGTGTTTTTTTCCCACACTGCACTCTTGACATGAAAACCAAGTAACATCTGTATCACTCAAATGCCAGATGATGAATATCTTCAGTTAAAAAAAAGTGTCACTGCTTTGTGCTGATGACACACAATCGATCACCGCAAGCAGTCTCCACACTTCACTTGAGGCGATTAGTGATTGAAACCTGGATGGTAACAGCTCATGATGTATTTGGGCGGCTGCACAGAAAGACAGCGAGCTGTTGGGTTATATCCAGCAACGTCTCGTTCCTGACAGCCGCGCTGATGTGGTTCAGACTGGCTGGAGTTTGAGAATAAGGCAGTTGCGTTTCAGATGGGAATGTTTAACAACTCAACCACGGTTTGAAAATAGAAATGTTTAATCATCCAGGCAGCTGACTAAGGCAGGGAGACAGAGGGAGGAAGAAAGGGATTGAGAGGGCCATTGAAACAGTGGAGAGGATTAGGAGACCTAAAGTTGATAATAAATAGCCACAGTATTCGACCTTGCAGCCCCCTCCACCCTATTCCTCCGTGTAGTCGGAATATCGCTGGTCTAATAATTCTGTGCATCCACTTTACTTGCCTCGACCTATCTCTCTCCTCCCCCGACTGATCGAGACCGAACCCTCACAGTTTTTAATGTGCATAAGGACTCTGCACCACATCCCCCAACAGCTCTGTGTGGTGTTGAAAAGGCTGACAATCCTCTGAGAGAAGCCTTTTCTCTTTACTTTAGTCAGAAATTTGTATTTTTCTTTCCTGAGACGATGCCCTCTGGTCAGCACTCACCCGCATAGGAAGACACTTTCAAAACTTTTACCCCATCGAGCTCATTAAGAATCGCTTGTGTTACGATGAGATCCCCTCTCAATTGACTGAATTCCATGGAATAGATTCCTAAGTTTACTCAGAGAGTAGTAGAGGCGTGAAACGTCCGGCGTTCGGCCAGTGGTAAACTCGCTAACTTTAAGGGCATATACATGTACTTTGGATAGGCATATGAAAAAGAATGTAATAGTGTAGGTTGGCTGGGTTGAGACGAGGGACATAGGTCCACTGATGTCGATGGCCTAAGGTCCTGTACTGCGCTTTAATATTCTACGTTCTATGTTCTAACTCGTGTCACAATTGCTCTTAAGACATTGGAAGGTCAAACTGCAAGAAAGAGTGGGAGGGGCCAAATGAATGCAAGTGCCAGAGACACTTGGAAAAGGGCAAGACGGATGGAGAAAGAGAAAGAGAGAAGAAAAGAGAGGCAAAAGAAGAAATAATGACATTTACGTGCAGACAAGGTGACGGGAATAATACAGATGTGAACATTTTTTCGCGTTGGTCACAACCTAAGGATGGCCCAGAGATTTATTCAAACAATTGAAAATTTATAAATACTGCAATTCCTGAAAACAAATCAAGATTTTCTTTTACAAGGGAGAATTCTCTAATTCCACTCCAATTGCTGGCCAGAGTTTCAAAATGTCGACGAATTCATTAGGCAGTAGATGCTCCAAACCTCTGATCTGCTCTTGAATCCATAGGGTTGGTGTAGCTGGTCCAGTTCTTTTCTGGTTAATGGTAACCCCCAGGTGTTCGCTAGTGCAGGATTCAGCAATGGATATTCCATTGGATGTCAAGGGTTTCTCTGTGTGTGAGTGAGAAACAGAGGTTCTGTGTAAGAGGGTGTGGGTGCTTATGCAATGGATGAAGGCAGGTTTGCCTAATTGTGTGTGAATGTGTGGATGAGTGTCTGTGTAATCTACGTGAGTGTGAATATATGGGTGTGTGTGGATGGTACTGTGCAAGCGTATGTGAGTGTGTGTGTGATTGAGTGGTCGCAGTGTCTGTGACAGTGTGTGTGCTGATAATAGCGGGGGGGGTGCATCTGTGTGGATGAGAGGGTCTGTGTAGTGTGTGGGGGAGGGACTGCGTAAATGCGTGTAAATGTGTGTGGGAGAGGGACCTGAAATGTGAGTTAGACTGTGGAAGGATTGCCTGTGTAAGTGTGAGTGTGTCTGAGCGTTTAAGTGTGTGTGAATATGGTAAAGAGTCTGCTGAAGCTTGTGTCTGCATGGCAGAGGGTCTGTGAAAGTGTGTGAGAGTTTAAGTGCATGTGTGTGTGTTTGAGAGAGAGAGAGACAGAAAGAGAGGATATGTGTAACTGCGTGTGAGTGTGGGTGCAAGGGAGGATGGCAGGTCAGCCTAATATTGTGCCACTGTGTTTGGAAGAGGAAATGTACACGTGCGTGAAAGTGTGTGTGTAATTTCTGTGTAAGAATGTGCATGAGTCTGTGCGTGTGTGTGAGAGCGTGTGAATGTGGGATGGATTCTGTGAAATGTGTGGGTTAGTGAGTGTGTGCATTTGGAATGTCTGCGTAATTGTACGAGTGTGAGCATTTGTGTCAGTGCGTGCGAGAGTGTATTTAAGTGAGTGTGTGTGTATGAGTGAGAGGTATGTATAAGTGTGTGTGACTGTGTAGTTGTGCCTGAGTGTGTGCAAGTGTGTGCGAGTATGTGTGACTGTGTGTAAGCGTGTGAGTTAAAGGTCGATGAAATTGAATGGTCTATGTGAGTGTATTTGAGTGCGTGTATGGGAAGACGGTATGCATAAGTGAGCCTGCGAATATGTGTACAGGGGAGGAGAGTCTGTGTAGGTGTTGGAGTGTGTGTGGGAGGAAGGACAATGTAAGTGTGTGAGTATTAGTTGGGGATCTGTGCAAGTGTATGTGAGTATGGGCCGAGGGGCCGTGAAAGTCTGTGTGCATACGTGAGCATGTGTATGTGCGCGTGTGAATGTCACTGTGTGGCATAGGTACACCGCGATTGTGTGTGAGTATGAGTATGTGGGAGAAAGGTCTCTGTAAGTACATGTGAATGCGGGGGAGGAGGGTCTCTTTCAGTGTGTGAGTGAGTGCGAGATTGTGATGGACCACGTTTGTGCAAGTGTGTGCGCGTGAGTTTGTGCGTAATTGGAGGAGGAGACTCTCAGTGTCTGACAATCTCTGTGAGTGTGTGGAGAGGGCCTGCAGAGGTGTGTCAGAGTGAGTGTATGTCTGTGTTTGGAGAGTCTGTATAAGAGTGATTGTATGGGATTATGTGTTTGTGTATGCTTGAGAGTATGAGTGTGTCGGGGGGAAAGGATTTTGCGAAAGATTATGTAACTGTGTGCGAGGGTCAGTCTGTAGGTAGGGGGTTTGTGTATATTTGAGTGTATGAGTGTGTGTGGGAGGCA
This sequence comes from Hemiscyllium ocellatum, assembly GCF_020745735.1. Lineage (NCBI taxonomy): Eukaryota > Metazoa > Chordata > Chondrichthyes > Orectolobiformes > Hemiscylliidae > Hemiscyllium > Hemiscyllium ocellatum. The sequence goes on along the minus strand of NW_026867577.1, from coordinate 765,932 downwards.
ACATCTGTGTTACTGTGTGTGACAGAGAGCATGAATAGACGTGTGACTTTGTGTGTATTAGGATGTGTGAAGAAAATGTGATAGTGTGTGTGTGGGGGCGGGGGTTACTGTGCATGAGTATGTGAGTCAGAGTGAGTGACTGAATAGGAGGAGGGTCATTGTAAGCTCTCGTGAGTGTGTTAGTGAATGTTCAAATGAGTGAAGAGGGGATGTCTAAGTTTGCGTGAGCGTGCATGTGGGAGAGAGCATGTAAATGTGTGTGTGAGTGTGCGTGGAGGGCATGTACAAGTGTGTGTGTGGATATAAGTATGTGTGCGAAAATTAGATTTTCAGAGTGTGTGGGATGGGGGTCATTGTAGTTGTGTGCACGTGTGTGTGTGAGAGGGAGAGTGACAGTGTGCATAAATATGTGTGTAAATGCTCAGACGTGGGGAAGAATTGGATATGAGCAAACAGGCACACACACACAGACACACAGACACGCACACACCCACAAGCATAGACGCACCCACAAACACCACATACGCACAAACACACACACACATACACAGATACACACAGACACAAATCCGCACACACAACCACACGCCCACGCACACCTACACACTAACACTCACAAAAACACACTCATGCACCCACACCCATATATTCACAAATCCACATGCACACTCACACACTCACACTTTTACACGCTTCCAAATACGCCCACATGCACACAGACGCAAATGCACAAACCTACCCACACACACATGCACAGACAAACACACCCCAAAGCGACTCACCCACATTCACGCACACGCCCACACACACCCACACACGCGCACTTAAATGTATACACACACACATCCACGCAGATGCACACACACACCGACAAGTGCATGCACACCCACCCACACACGCTACACCCACACTCGCATACATATCTACACAACACCTACCCACAGACATTCGACTGCACACTCACAAGCACACATCTCCGACACAAAATAATAAAATCCACTCTCCACACACCTCCTCACGCAATGTCGCAGACCCACACACATCCCCTCATTCACCCACACAACCACACAACCAAACACACCCAATCCATATCCAATCATCCACAACCATTCATGAACACAGCACGCACACGAACCACACCCCCATACACTCCACACACACAAACAACACCAAACACCCATACAATACCAAACACCCAGACGCACACCCACACACATACCCACACACACACACTCAAACTGACATGCACCACCTATACACGCACACTCACAGCCTCGAAACAGACCCTACACATACAACACACACCCATTCTCACAAACCTACTAAAACCACACCCACCCACAATCACACACACAAACCCACAAACGCACTCACACACCGGCGCACACCCACACGCATCCACACATACCGACACGCATCCATCCACACACAGCCATTCTCACACACACACAACACAACTACCCACACCCCCACACCCATACTGTTGTTACCGTGGTGTAGAATTGATGGAGATCATCCCCCAAATTCTACATGTTCGAAGAAGATACAAGGGGTCTAGGGTTATATTAGTGGAGGCAGTTGTTTTTGCTACTCTATTGACAATGATCGTGTAATTTTTTTTCAAAACACTTGACACTCTGATTGATAGTTTTCCATCTGAAAAGTTTTTTTGTTTACAAATCCTGGAACTACGATTTGCTGATTGTAAGACCACATAGTTCAACCATGTTCCACTTATATATCAGTACAGGTTAGACAGGATGAAAAAACATCGCCGGACCAATCATTATTTTAGCAGACTCTTCACTCAGAGATGTACCCGGTAAAAGAAAAATATGACATCTCTTTTTGGAAACAAAAATTTACCGCGCCATGAAGTTTGCAAGATTGAAGATCATTGTTTACCCCACCTTACACTGTGCTCCTCGGACAAGCCAATTATCAATTATTCTATCATGTATTGTCCCACAGGGCATCTGCGGATTGGGCTCCAACTGTGGTCATATAAATGGTACCGTCAACTTTGTTGCTTTCATCCGACTGAAATCAGAATCTTTCTGTATTGCTGCGAAAATTTCAGTTCACCGTGTGAGAAAAATTTACAGATACCCCCACAATCTCTTTTTTTCTTATGGATGGCCTTCGCCACGTGATGCAGTCACAGATCTCTCACTGTTACCTTGGCACCAGTAGATCCCCTGTCAGTAACAAAATGAGCACAGCTCTTCTACTTGTTACAATTCAAATGTTTGTGTGAGCTTTCCACTTACAATTTATTTGTCATGAGCAGTCAAAGTGATTTGTGAATCGTTTTGTTTTACAGATTTTTGGGATGTCCTTGGCCTGTCTCAGATAACAGGTCAAACTCGACCTTCTGTTCTCCTTCCGTTTGCACGGCTGTCTCTCTTTCTGTCTGTAATCCTTTCTCTCATATTCACGTTCTCTTCATTTTCCTCACCTTCTCACTCTCGATACTGTCCTTTTCTCTTTCCGATAGTTCCTGTTCTCCATCACATTTCTCAATGCCCTCTATCCCCCCTCCAAAAATATTCAATATGTCACCTTCTGTATTTACTGTCTACCTTGATGTCTCCAGTTTTGTCTCCTCTTTCCTTCGCATCAATCTCAATTTTATCTCATGTTATCACTGGGTACTCTGTGTGGGCTTTTTTTGTAACAGCGTACACGTATGTCTGTGCGATAATATGCACATGCATGCCTGCTTTATCTTGCCATGCGGACACATAACGTTTCACAAAACGTACTTGGGAGTGCAGTTTTGGATAGGAAGGATAGTGACGGCTGTGTTTGAAATTCCTGCATCGCTGCATGAGTATAGCAGTTGTGAGGGCATATTACGGTTGAGCAATCCATTGTGTCGGCCACTTTTGGGAGATGGCATGCAATTCCGTTCTCCTTCTTAATGGCCGAGTGTTGTGTATCTTAAAGGGTTCAGAAAAGACTTACAAGGATATTACTCGGATTGGAGTGTTTGAGGTAGAGGGTGAGGTTGAAAGGGCTCGGGTTATTTTTCCTGGAGAGTCAGGAGCTGAGGGATGAACGTAACAACTTTTGTAAAATCCTGAGAGGCACGGATAGGGTAAATTGACAACGCCTTATCTCCAGAATGAGGAGTCCAATCAAGCGGGCATATGTTTAACGTGAGAGTAAGAACACTTAAAAGGGACTTTTTTCACTTGGGGTTGGTGCATATTTGGAATGTGCTGCCAGAGGATGATTTGTGTTGAATGGTTTGTTTCCGTGCTGTACATCTCTATGACGTTGTGATTATATGAACCCATGATAGCGAACACTGTATCATATGAAGAGCGAATGAACAGTCAATATCCAACCCTAATGCACTGTTCGCATAAACAGACAACGTGTGATTGGTGAATACTCAGCACCAGCTCACACTTTTGAACTTTACTGAAGGGTGTCATACAGAATGGAGACTGACAGCAGGACAATTTCACTTCAAAGGTAAATATTTACCCAACCTGGCAATGACTGTTACATGAGTACTCTGTGCTGAAAACTGGCAGTAAATCTTTGCGTCAACAATAATCCATAGAGTCAACATTATCACAGGTAAATCAGCCCGCCTGGCTGACACCACATTCAACAAGCATTCTTCAAACCAAAAAGTGAAAATGTTGTATAACTCTGCAGATCCGGCACCAGGTATAAGCCGAAAAATGAAGGAATGTTGCAGGAACCCATCCACAGGTATCCCCTTCCTCCACCTCAAAAGCACAGTGGCAGTAATGCGTATCAATTACAAAACAGCATAAAATCTCTCAAGATCCTCAGACAGCACTTACCAAACAAATGACGACTTCCATCTCGAAGAACAAAACAACCAATGGTATGGGACACGACGCCTTCCCCTCCAAACCACACGCTCTCCTGACGTGGAAATATATCGCTGTTCCTTCACAACTGCTATGTTAAAAAGTTTGGAATTCCTTCTGGAATGGCACAGTGGACTTACCGACAATACATAGAACATAGAATTTCACGATGGAACTAAGGCTACATTCTTAAGGCTAAATTATGATTGGCGATAAATGGTGAATCCACAATTGCGTAAAATAAATGAATCATTTACTGAAGGGTAACTGTCGAGAATACAGCCCCTCAACGATCTGCAAGGCAGCATTTGTTTGGAGCCGCAGAGGAAGTGGTTCAACGAGTATTTTGCATCAATGTTTGCTGTGGCAAAAGATATGGGAAATACAGAAAATAGGAAAATGGAAGATGACAATTTGAAAAATGTCTTTTTCCAGATGAGGAATTGCTGGATGTTTTGAAATGCATAAAAGTAGATAAATCCTCAACACCGTGTCAGGTGTAAGCTGGAACTCTGCGGGGAGATGGGAAGTGATTGTTGGGCCCCTTGGTGAGATATTCATAGCATTGATCGTCACAGGTGAAGTGACAGAAGACTGACGTTTGGCGAACGCCCTGCCACTGTTTACGGAAGTTAGTAAGGACAAGCCAGGAAACTGTAGATGAATGTGCCTGTCTTCGAAGGATGGCAAATTATTTGAGGAATCATGAGGGAAAGGATGCACAAGTATTTGGAAAGGCAAGGACTCGTGGTCAGCATGACTCTAAGCATGGGAAACCATGGTTCACAAACTTAATCGAGTCTTCAGAAAAAGTAGCAAGAGCATTAGATGCGATCTTTAAGAACTTCAGTTGGCGTTCGACAAGGTTCCACATGGGAGATTGGTTAGCAAGATTACTATCATGGAATAAATAGATAAAGGACTGGCTCAAAGGTAGAAGACGGAGGGTGCTCCTGGATTGTGTTTTCCAAACTGGAGGCCAGCCGCTAGTGGGATGCCACAGGAATCGGTGCTGGATCCACAACTCTTCGTCATTTACGAAAATGATTTGGATGTAAGCATAAGAGGCAGAGTTAGCAAATTTGCAGATGAAACCACAATTGGGTATATAGTTGACAGTGAAGAAGGTTACATCAGATTAAAACGGGATCGAATTAAAATGGGTCAACGGGCTGAGAAGTGGCAGATGGAGTTTAAGTGAGATAAATGCGAGGGGCTCCATTTTGGGAAAGAACATCTCAGCTGGATTTATACAATTAATGGTAATGTCCTAGAGATTGTTGCTGAGTAAAGATACCTTGGAAGAGAAGTTCAAAGCTCATTGAACGCGGAGTCTCAGGTAGATAGGATGATAAAGTCGGTGCATGGTACGGTTTTCTTTATTGATCATAGTAATGAATACAGGTGTTGGGAGGTACTGTTGTGTCATTAAAGGACATTGGTTCGGACCCTTCTGGGCTATTGTGGTCAATTCTGGTCTCCTTCCAATGGCGAGGAATTTGTGAAATTTCAACGATTCAGAAAAGGCGTCCGAATATGTTGCCTGAGTTGGAGGATTTTGAGCTATAAGGCGAGTTTGAATGGGCTGAGGCAGTTTTTCTTGGTGCGTCGGAGGCGTATAGAATTTTTTAAAAATCATGAGGGTGCATGGATATGGTAAATAGACAAAGTACCTTCCCTGGGGTGGCAGAGTCCAGAACTGGAGGACAGAGGCTGAGTTTGAAAAAGGAAAGGTGTAAAAGCGTCCTCAGGTACAACATTTTCAAGCAGAGGGCGAATATGAATGGAATGAGCTGCCAGAGGAAATGGTGGTGGCTCGCACATTTGGAACATTTAAAAGGCATCGGGATGGGTTTATGTGCCGGAAGAGTTTGAATTGATATGGACCCGGTGATGGCAGTGGTCCTAGATTAGGTTGGGATATCTGATCAGCTTGGAAGAGGTGGATCGAAGTGCTGTTTTCCATGCTGTGCATCACTATGACTCTATGACTCTCTGTTAACATCTGAAGCCTTTCGTTATATCAGGAATCGCAATGACAGAGAGAGATTTTGAGAGACAGCAAGAGGTAAAAATGGTAATACAGAGAGAAAGCCAACACACGAATCTGCACGATAGAGAAAAAGAGATACAATGACAAACAAAACAGATAGAAAAATGATATGGATGTAGGAGGAAAGAGGGAGGGAGATTCAGGGACAGTTCTGTGAGCAGATGAACAGATAGGTATGGAAAGAGTTAGCGATCGGTAGAGAAAGAAAGAGATATGCAAACAGATGGAGAATGAGTGACCAGGAAGGTCAGTAGCAATGAGAATACAGAGAACAAGGAAATGGCGCTTTCTTACTGTGACTTGGAGCAGCAATAAATTATCGATGGGTGACTGTTGAAGCGGGGCAAGAAATAAATACACAGCAAGATCAAACAATCAAGATTCGGTAGTGATGTGCAAAATCTGTTGCACTGATGCCATTCTGTGTGTCAATGTTAAATGCCGGCTGAAGGAAATACAGAGAATCAGCAAAGAAGCAGGATGTACTCCGGTTGATGCAAATTGAAAATCCATGGTGCAGTTTGCCATATTTGGTTTGGTCTGGAAACCTTTGTCGAGGTCTAACAGCCAGAGTCTGTAAGTGGTATCTAATGGAGCAACCCCTTCCTGTAATTCCTTGCTTCATCCGATTACTCAACCCAAAGTGAGCGTTTAAAACTAATTTTGAAATGTATTAATAAAGCTAAACCTGCCTGAAAACACAAAGATTAGTTTCCGCCAAATTAAATCAAAGTGCGTGGAAGGGAATTATCTTTCTGTTCTGTATGGCCAACTCACTGGAGTGTTTGATCTCGGAGTCTAGGCGTTGGTCAGTGAGTGATTGATGGCTCTTGGTGGGGTACCACATTTTTGACTAGGCATCGTGATTGGGCACAAAAAAGCACAAAGTGAAACACGTGGAGCTGTGTGTATCTTTGTGGTCAGAGTTTCTTAGGTGAGAGTAAACAACATTTTCCTTTCGCTCCTGCAGCCTCAGAGAACCCTCTCCCGTTTGGCGGGGAGGGAAGGTGAAAGAGAAATGCTGAGTCGTATTACCAATAAGCTCAGCCTTTGGACTGGAGACTGATTCCCTCCTTGCTGCTGGGAGACGTTCGCAATAACCCAGTGGACCGCAAACACAAGACCAGAGATATATGTCTTTCACAATGGCGTGGGATTGTGGGTGAAAAGACTGCCATTGCTCTATCCGTTGCACAGCGTTCCTCTATCAACTCGATTCGCTGGCTCCTACCTCAAACAGAGTAGAGTTTGAAAACCGAATCTTGGCTTAGAGTTTAACAAAATAGAAATTGCTGGAGAACCTCAGCAGTTCTGGCAGCGCTTGTATGCGTAAAAATCCCACATTAGAGTGGTTTTATTCCGGTGCTCTGGTTTCCTTCCCCAGTCAAAAATGAGCAAGTTCGGTGAATTGGCCATGCTGAATTGCCTCGGGTCATATAGGTTAAGGGAATCAGTCATGGAAAATGTACTTCGTAGGCTAATGGATTGTTTTGAGAAGGGATACCGATCAGTGTTTTTGTGTGGGCTCGTTGGGTCTAATTGTTTGCTTCCATACTTTAAGCTTTCTATGAAAATAGAGTAAATGCTTCAGAGACGCATTCAAAAAAATTCTGCTCCCACACCACGGACATTCAGACCAACAATGCGTACCACGCTCATGATGAATTGCTGAGATGCACCGAATTTCCTTGCAGATCTCTTCCCAAGGCCAAGGTGAGATGAATTGCACCGGTTTTTCAGGTGATGATCGCAGGGGATTATGCATCATGCATATATTAGGCAGTGTTTTAAGAGATTGCGATTAAATTGAATTCCATGAGCACCGCATGGCTGCCCAGATCGGAGATTCCAGATCTGTACAGAATCTGCTGCCTTTGGGACAATGACTGTACCGAATAACAGAACTGTATCCTCAGTGTGGCAGTAATATTTTATCTTTGCCAGCACTGTGTGGTTTTCATTACTAACAATGATGACGTGGACAGATGTGTGTGAGGCAGGAAGATTTGTTAGAAGGAAGGTAAGAACATTATTTCCCTTTCTCCTGGTTCTCTCACAACGAACTGCAGGCAACATTTGGTTTTCAAAACACGATCAATTCGACTGGTCACTGGAGAACCCGAGACTTCCACGGTCAAAGCGGTTCAAATCCGAAAGCCAGAATGGAATCGAGTGCTGAATCTTCTCCAACAGTTTATTCCCGTTGTTTTACGTTGTGGAGGACAAGACCAACAGATGAGGATGACACAGTTTGAACTGCAAAATATGAAAGATTCTGCATGTGTTTTTGTGACCTCCCCTCTCTCCAATCAAATGAATGAAAGACTCGGGCAAGAACAACTCATAATTCAACGAATTTTATTGATACGATTTACAAAGCAGTAAGTCAGGGACATTGGATTCACACAATGGAACACAGTCGGTCAATAGAAGTAACAGTTTGCAACAGTTGGTGCCTCAGACGGGTCTCACTTCAGATTTATACTGTAAGTTCATTTTCTCTGGCAGCAGTTGCCCCCATGTTCACAATGCCCACTGGAACGAATTTCCTCTGGAAGACAAGGGGAAATCCTACAAATTCCTCCCTGGACTAGACAATATTTTAGCGAAGCTGTAAAACAGAAAGACATAATCAATTGATGTCTCCAGCTGGGGCAATTGCCTTCCAGGAAACATGACGAGCATAAATATATCGAGCACTGCCAGCGTGATCCAATCAATAAGATGGACGCTAGAACTGTGCACAGTAAACCCAATGTGGGCTTACCAAGGGATGTAAAGATGAGAACAGTGCACAGTGCTCTCAGTGATGTCTTATCAAGGGAGATAGAGACGAGAACTGTCTGCACCTTCCCAATGGGTCTCGCTGAATAAGTAATCTTCGGATTGGTGTGGACTTCATGAGTCGAACGGTCTGTTTCCACACAGTCGGGGTTCAATTAAAACAATGTTGTCACTGAGACATATTAAGAAATGGACAGTGCACTGTGCTCCTACTGTCGTCAAACTAAGGAATGGGGCATCGAGAAGTATGTACAGTGTGGTCTTACCACGGTAGATTGAGCCCATATCTATGTTCATTGAACAACGTATAGTCATACTAAGGGATATGTCCTCAAGGCCAGAACACAGTGCTGGCAGTTTGGACGAAGTAAGGGATGGAGAGACCAGAAAAGTACGCATTGCTTCTACTGTTACTAACCGAAGGAACATCTCGCCCATCTTTGTGCACAGTGCTTTCAGTGTCGTGAAACTCAGCGATAACGAGCCTATAACGGTTTAAAGTGTTATAAAGTTGTCGTACGAAGGGAAATCGCAGGTATCGCTGCGCACAGTGCTCGAAGTAGTGTCACCCTGAATGAGATAAGGATTAGAACTGCCCACGGTGATCCCAATATAGGTTAAACAGTGGAAATGTCAGTTAGTTCTGTGCATAGTCTTTTCTTTCATATGGCAAGAACAGAACACAGAAGGAGGTACACGAGTACGTTATCAGAAGAGGAAATATTCTGACATGAATGATTTCAAGGAATCTTTGAGATAATTGATTGAATTTACACGGATCGCATTCCACAGCTCTGTGCTCAGGCAGCTGAATAAAATATAAAAACAAATATTGACATGCTGTCTGATCTCTTGGATTGATCAGAATTAAATGAGTTTGGGTTTCACAATTAGAACGGCATCAGTATCAAGAAATGTTGTTGATACTGAAAGATATTGAAGAGATCGGGGGTGGGTCAAACAGACATTTGAAAACGTTTCTCTATTCAACGTGTAAACAATGGAGCTAAGGACATCTCCTTGTTGGATTGTTTTTGTGGGTAAATAAGTAGCATGTTAAATCGAACAGTTCTTCGAAGATTATCCAACCTGAGACTATAACATCATTTCAGAGCAGGGAGGAATGAGAATCTGGGCTGATTGAAAGAAGACAAAAAAACAGTCAAATTACAATACAAATCAGCAAAAACTTGAGGAACGGGTGATATGACAATTATTTTTCGGAGAAATTTACTAACCCATAATGAAGAACCTTGGTCTCGCTTCTCCATCCGCAGTGATGGGTTCGACAAGCACCAGGACGATGAGGAGCAAAACCAGGGATTTCATCTTTCTCTATAGAGTCTTTTAGAGTCATGGTGAGGTGATTGGAGCACAGAGGCTCTTTATAGCAGAAGAGTGACTACACTGTAGTTAATAATCACCGTTCAAAATTGAAGATTGGATCCACGCTGTGCTCATTATAAAGACATTTCACGAATACCAAATGTTGCTGGAATCAAAGATTAAGCGTTTCTGTCAATCAGTCACTTCTTAGTGAACAGAGGAACCTAACTGTTTACTAATTGGTGAAGGTTCACTGCAAAATATTACATTAGATATGTACATATTGTTTACTTTCATAAAGGGAAATATTTCGCCGATTGTTCCAGTGCTGGCTCTTTCAGCTCTCACACAAAGAACTAACAGTGACATTTTGCGCCGAATGGCGAAAGTTCTTCTGTATTTAAATGCATGTTATGAACGTTAATGCTCAATCCAATATAGCAGCACTGCGTGCTGATGCATCAGTGAAAAATATCATTTTACTTTGAACACAAACAAAATAAAGTGGATCAAACCACGAGTCTGCGTGAGATCTGATTCATTCCTGTACGAAGCCCAGCTATGAGCGTGACAGGATTAAAGAACAGAGTGGGAGCTCACGTGTAGGCCTTGCTTCCAGTTACTGCTGTTCTTGGTGTGTAAACTGTCCCTTTAACTCTTCCAATGTAGGGCTATGCTCAATGAGACTGGGGTCAGTATAAACCACAGTGTGTTCTCTCCATTAATAATGAGCTTCTGTTCTAAAGCAGGTGACTGTGTCTGTGAGGGGAAGAGGAATGAATGAGGAAGGTGTTGCCTATTCTGTTTGGGTCTCTAGCACTAGGGTTGGTACAGACTGTAATTTCTGTTGGTGTTGTGCCCTTGGTTGATCTTGTGGGGCATGAGTTTATGTCACCGTGCACGACTGGTATGAATTTCCTGGGAAAGAAAATACGCCATTCAGGTCCTGAAATCTGTGCAAATGCAGCACCATCGTGGTTAATATATTTTCATATCCTCTGATGTTCTCCCTACCTTCCAGACCATAAGATCATAAGACGTGGGAGCAGAACTTATGTCATTAAGCACATCGAGTCGTTCCTGCATTCAATCATGGCTGATAAGTTTGCACTTCCTTGCACCTGTTTTCTTTAAATCCCTTTAAAGAAACCGAGCAGAACCCGAATCTTAGATTTCGCAGCGAGCATCAATCGGATCTCAGTCATGCCTCGCTCTGTGCGGTATTCTTTTTTCGCTACTCAGTTTTTCAAACAGCAGAACTTGCCCGGGGCACATAACCATTTCAGTACAGTGTCACTTCTGCTGCAGTCGGAACGCTTTCAAGTGGTCCCTAAACATTTACATCCGTTGGGGACATCTGGAAAATAGAAAACATTCTTATTATTATAAACAGTTATTATAAACAGTCAGTGCTCAAAGTAGGGCCGAAGCAAGGAACACCAATGAGAACGTTACAGTGTTGTCTAACAGAGGAATATTAAAAGAAGAATTACCCAGAGTGCTCCACGTGTGCACCAACGGAAGGATGTCGTGTAGGGAACTCGGCAGTAACCTCTGACAACAGAACATGGAGATCCAAGACGATGCACCGAGATCCAAATGTGATCTAGCTGAACGATACGGAGACAAAATGTGCATCGTGCTTATTTTTTGTTGTAAGTGAGGGATATGGAAAGCAGAACTCCGTGCTGCGTTCCTAAAGTGTATGGTGCACATCAGAACTCTGTGTAATACTCCAAATCTTTCCAACCGAGGGAAATGAAATCTGGAATTGTGCTCAAAAGTCAGAATATTGCGTACTAACATAAGATCTCCTTTCATTCATCTGAACTCCAAATATTGCAAGCTCAATCTACTTAACCCCGCCTTTGACGACGGTTCCTTCATGCTCGGACGAAGCAGTCGATTCTCTGTGTTCTGCATCCAATGCCAATCTATATTTGGGTGGTTTAATAGAGTTTAGCATTTTAGCCATGACCATCCGTAGTATGGCCAGTGCGTTGCGCGATTTTAGCAAAAGCAGACGAATTTTACACGACATTCCCTTTGAAATAAAACCCACATTCCCGTTGCTGTCCCTTATAAACACTGCACTTTGATGCTGTATTTTCAAAATTCGTGGGTGGAGCCCCTTCTAATCACTCGTTTCCAGAATGTTCTGCATTCTTTCTCCACTTTATAACATTGTGTTACTCTATTTTTCCTGTTAAAATGCACAACCTCCAATTTCCCTACATCATGTCACAACTTCCATTTGTTTCGCATTCACATAGCTTCTCTATGTCCCTCTGTAGTCTCTTTACATGATCCAAACGATTTGTCTTCCAACCTGTCCTTATGCCATTCACAAATTTGGTTTTGTGGCATTCACCTCCCTCGTTCAAGTAATTAATGTAGATTTGAAGTAATTGCAGCCCAAGCACTGATCCCTGTGGCAGTCCCCATGTTACAGTGTGCCACCCTGAAATTATCCCCTTGTCCCGACCCTCTGGCTTTTATTACTTAGCCAATCTTTGATGCGTTCTCAGTTACTATCTCCAAAATGTCTTCTGTAATCTTATTAAACCGCTTAATGTGTATCAAATCCTTTATGAAAACATTATCTTCAAGTTAAGGATTAAGTTAGGAGCATTACAAGTTATTTTAAGTGTCTCGGGGAGAGATACATAAACAGGAGATGCACCGTTATGCTAAACAGAAACAAAGTTCACAGTTCAAGTCAGAACTTTAGTGGGAAACATTGGCAACTCTTCGCTGAGCAGTGATAATCTTTTCGACTATTGCTGCAGTTAAATGGATGAAACTTGCTAATCATTCTAAATACACTTGCACAACGTTTTCTTTTGCTGCAGTGTAAGATAGTTGTTTGCTTTCTTTGCATTAAAATATCATGTAGCTGTATTTTTCTTAAAGCTGCACTGGCAGCCACCGATGAGCCCTTTCAGTGACAGGCTTCGATGGCAGCACAAAGAAAATAATGTAACCCTTATAGCACATCAAGCCAGGTTTCAGTGTGGGACCTTACATTTTCAGGATACCAGAAGGTGATCATTTCAATTTGGAAAACAGAATTCTGCACATTACTCAGTGTGAAGTAAGAATGTTGGGAACATAATTCTAGGAGGAGCATGCAGCTCCTAATTGAGGAAATGATGTCAAGAAATGGCCTGTGGTGCGTCACAGAAGCATTTAACCAAAACTTTCGAGGCACATAAGCAGCTCATGGGACACGCGACCATGATGTGTCTCGAAATTATTTTGTTTGCAGTAATGTCTTAAAGGAAGAGCGACACAGAGAGATGTAAGTAGTGGAATGGCACTGAGAGAGAGAGAGACAGAGAGGAGAAATGGAGAGAGGCAGATGGAGACAGAGAGAGAGGGAGATAGACAGCAACAGAGACAGAAAGTGAAAAACGTGAAAGGGAAAGGTCGAGACAGAGATAGAGATAGATCTGGGGACGGGGCAGATTCAAACAGAGAGAGAGTAGACACGGACACACACACAGAAAGAGAGAGAAAGGGACAGAGCGACAGAAAACGAAGTATAGAAGCAGAACGAGTGAGCAAAACAGAGAGATATATTGACAAAAAGTGATGGACACGAGGCGATTCTGAAATTTGAGGTCAACATACCTGATGGCTTATTGACAAATTGATTAAAATGCTACAGGGCTCATCAGGCCAAAATTGGAGGAGCACAGACATCTTGATATAGATTTCAGGCAGTGCACCTGGGGCGGTCTGGAGCTCTGAAGGCAATGGCAAACATATGTGCGCTTAACTCAACAGGCCTTCTGGTGGGAGTATGTAGATGTAAACGCAAGGTGATAAAGATAGCTCTTTGTTGAGATAGCGTTTCAGAATAACGAATACCTTATTGAAACACATAATTTTCAAAGGGGGACTTGGCAGGAAAAATGTGGAGAAGCTGTTTCCCCTTGTGGGACAGTCCAGGAACAGATGGCATTATCCCATAATTATAGGACAATGATTGAAAACCGATTGAAAAGAGGAGGAGGATTTTTGTCTTTCCAAGGGGGTTAACACATGGAATAGTACGGAGAGTTGTGTAAGTTTGGTCATTCAGTAGTTCAAGACGTTGATAGGGAGTTTTCATCAGGAAGGAATTCAATGGTCATGGGTAAATGGCCCGTGAGCAGAGCAGAGCATGATCAGACCCGGCACTTAAATGGTTCAGCAGATACAATGGGCTGAAAAGCCTAATTCTGTCTCTGTATCCTATGCCCTTATAAAGCTAAGGTTTGCAGGTGTCTTCCAGTGGAAAACAAAAATCTTTGAACCGAGATAACATGAAGATTTAAAGGCAGCGCCAAGATATAGACTCACTTGTATCATAGAAGGGGCCTGTTCTGCCCTTTTATTCATTGCAAGTTGTACAAGTGCGCCGTCCGCCTTGCACTGTTTCGCTGCTCCTCCTCATTCCATTCAAATAAATCTCTTCCTGGAGGTTTTGGCTGAACCTGCCTCCAGAGCCCGTGTCTCTGATTCTCTGAGGCAGCAGTTTTAATCCCCTTGCCACCATACCGCGTGTGGCCTCCCTCTCTTTAAATCCCACTTTAAAATGCTGAATTTACTGTGACCCACGAAAGGAGAGCTCGGAAATGTTTGATATTGATGGGTTTTAGTCCATTACAGAACCGATATGAAACTGATATGAGACACTGTATTAACAAACACAAAGCTGCCCTAATCCAAGTAACTGGTAGCACAGGCTGAGCATACAGAATGGCCTCCACTGCACCGTCCCTGCCCCTGCACCCAGAGTGTTCTCTGCGCTTTGAACTGACCTGCCATAAAAAAAATCTTTACAATTCCCTGCCAGCAGTGTTGGGCTGTGCCAGCCCCAAGGCAACAAGAGTCAATACTGGAGATGTTCACATCATCAGACTTGCTGATTCAAGCTACAGTGAGCAGGTTGGCACACTGCTGTTGTTTGTATGGACTCAAGAAAGTCTGTAGGGGCTAATCATCACGCATGTATATTCGCATATATACAAAACAGCACAATCACAAAAACACACACGCTCGAACCCACATACACAGACACATAGACACAAGCACACACACACAAACACGCAGATACTGACAGGCACACAACACGCACGTGCACACACAATAACATACACTGACACATGCGCACACGCACACAGCCAACCACACACACACACATGCACACATATATAAACACATACCCAAACGCCAACACACAAAGATACACGCTCCCATGCAGACCTACGCACAGTGATACACACCCACACCTACCCATACACACCCATCCACACCCACACACTTACATACACATGTAGACACTTTACCACACACGAACATCCCCTCACTCACCCATCAAACGTGCATGCAACCACTTACGCACTCAGAGACACTCCTATCTATGTATCAATCCCCAATCCACATACACTATGCATGCACATGCACACTCTTTTCCTCACTCACACAGACACACACCCACATTAACAGATAAACACACAAACGTAATAGCATCAACAAACACATGCACCCACACATAAACACAAACAAACACACCTAAATATATAGGCACACACACTCCCACAGATTCTCACACACATACACACTCCCCTACACGCATACACATTCACACACCCACACGCATACTACTATAGATAGACTCTCACACTAACACACACATCCACACGCACAAACATCCACATTCCCTCCCACCCGCAGACAAACACACACACATACATGTTGGGCACATTAATATTGTAGATTAGTCACTGAGACTATGTAGGGTTGGAGACAAACGGTAAATTGCCTCTGAAGCGACATTTCTTTTAATTTAACATGGTTATGCAAATATATTATCTGTCTCTGTCTCTCTCTCTCTTGTTCGTTCGTTCTTTCTCTAGCTCGCTCTCTATCTTTTGCTCTCTCCCGCTCCCCTTCTCTCACTTACACACACGCTCACAGACACACACAGTCTGACTTACCCACAGGTTCAATCAATCAAACTGACACAAACACAACGTCTCACATTTAGACACACTATCGGTCCCACTTAATCAAAGACACATGTACTCTCTCACTCGCACTTATACACAGATTCACACTGCCCCTCACGCAAAAAAACATATCTGTATCTATCATTCCCTCATATGCACATATACACAGATGTCCACAATCTCTTTCAGCTGATCATACATGCACGCTTATTATCTCTCTCAAAAGAATCCTTTCTTCCTCTTGTACCAAAATATATTCTTTCTCTCTCACTCTTTTATATATACGCACATACACGCACACTGTAGTGGTTCTGTTCGCCGAGCTGGATGTTTTTGTTGCAAACGTTTCGTCCCCTGGCTAGGAGACATAATCAGTGCTGTGGAGCCTCCTGCGAAGCGCTTCTTTGATGTTTCTTCCGGCATTTATAGTGGTCTGTCCTTGCCGCTTCCGGGTGTCAGTTTCAGCTGTCCGCTGTAGTGATTGGTATATTGGGTCCAGGTCGATGTGTCTGTTGATGGAATTTGTGGATGAATGCCATGCCTCTAGGAATTTCCTGGCTGTTCTCTGTCTGGCTTGCCCTATGATAGTAGTGTTTTCCCAGTCGAATTCATGTTGCTTGTTGTCTGAGTGTGTGGCTACTAGGGATAGCTGGTCGTGTCGTTTCGTGGCTAGTTGGTGTTCATGTATGCGGATTGTTAGCTGTCTTCCTGTTTGTCTTATATAGTGTTTTGTGCAGTCCTTGCATGGTATTTTATAAACTACATTAGTTTTGCTCATGTTGGGTATTGGCTCCTTTGTTCTAGTAAGTTGTTGTCTGAGCGTGGCTGTTGGTTTGTGTGCCGTTATGAGTCCTAGGGGTCGCAGTAGTCTGGCTGTCAGTCACATGTCTCACTTGCGCACAGACACTCAGCCATACGCACACATTATCTCACGCACACAATCAGTCTGTCAGGTAAACACATTGTTTCACACACATAGTCACTCTCGCTGTCTCACACACACACATTTTCTGTCTTCCACACACATTGGAAACATTTTCTTCCAATGGCATTACTATTGCTGTAGTCGATACTATCAAAGTTTCTGGGATAACTGCTGAACAGAAATGAACTAAATCAATACGGTGGCTACAAGGGCAGGTGAGAGACTGAATACCGTATAACAATTAACTCACATGCTTACTTACTTTTCCCCTTCACCAGCAAAGCCTGTCCACTATCTCCAAAGCGCAAGTAAAGAGTGTGATGGTAAATCTCCGAACTTGTTTGAATGGATGTATCTTCGACAACACACGCTACGTTTATCACAATACTGATTTAGATCTCTTGCCAATACTAATCACTTTTGTTCTCCTTGTTATGGAATCCTCCACATCTTAACATTCTTAGATGCTTGACTTAAGCAGGAGTTAGAAAGGTTATCCTGCTATCCAGGAAAAACACTGGCCCCAGTGAACGATCTCACCAGATAAAGGCATTCAGTCATTATTTCACTGGTGTTTCCTTTTCATGATTTGCAAAACTTACATTAACTTAATTGCCTTATCAATACTGTCAGACATCCTGGGAATGAATACAAGTCCTTTCCTTCGTCCTCTCCCGGCCATTTTCTCTACCCACTCTTTTCACGCTGTCTCGTCTTCCTCTCTCTCTTGTATCTCTTTCTCCCTTTCCATCTCTCCAGCAACTTTTCAAGCTGACTCACTGTTCTGTTCCATTTTCTGGGCCCACCCTGCCTTCCAGCGTCTTCTTCCAACCTCTTCACAACAAATGTTAGAAGTGTTGGTACTGTAATCAGTCAAGTTTCGAAGAATGCGGGGTCACCTTATTGAAACAAAAATAATTCTACAGCAGCTTGACAGGGTAAAAGGTGAGAGGATGTTTCCAGTACTTGGGAGAATTTAGGAGCAGAAGACATAGTCTTAAAATAAAGGCACACAATTTTAATGCTGATATAAATTTCCAGCTATTGTCACTCTGCGTTTTGAGAGACATTCAAACTCTTTGTGGGCGGTGGGAGTGTGCGGGCAAAATCCTTTTATGTATTTAAGTGTGAGAGAGATAGGTTCTTCAACAATCCAGCCATCGAGCGGTATTTGGGAAGGGACATAAAGCAGACATGAGGATTTTCTGATCAGCCCTAATCCTACTAAAATAATTACTTCTGCTTCTATCTCGAACAGGCTTATGGACTCTTCTTTCCTCATGCTATTTCTCCATATCTCCCCTTCCTTGTTCCATTTCTCTGGTTTCAATGACGTCCATGTGGTTAAATATTTCTAATTTTTAGCCTTTGTCTTTTGTTAAATATTTTTCTCTGAAGCTGAACTGTCCACCATTCAGACTGTAACGCATCAGCACAGTTGAAAAGAACGAGCAGTCCCTGAATGTGAGCCTCACTGTCTGTCTGTGTAGAGAATAGACAGACTCGCAAATGCAGAGTCACTATTTATCATCAATTTAAATCGTTCGGCATCTGAACTCAAGCATGGAGATTGCTCCAGCGCTACATTGTCTGCAAAAGAAAGACAACACTGCCAATCTATATCAATCACAGAAATTGTGACTGTTGTTCACGTGACTTCTGAAGTGATTGAGGCGGGTACATTAACAAACTTTAAAAGACATGTGGACAAATACATAGATAAGAAAGGTTGAGAATGTTATTGGTCAAGTGCAAGGAAAATTGAGTTCACGTGTTTGGACATTTTGGTCGGCATGGAGCAGTTTGGGACAAAGGACCTGTCACCATGCTGCAGAACTCTATGACTCTCTGACGAGTGCTCAGCAAGTTCCTTCCCCGGTTAACAGACCTGTTAATTCGCCTTGGCCTAAGTGCACACAAATGTGTCGAACCCAAGATAGGAAGTGATACTGGTTGTCCCCTGAACAAAAGGCAGCGTTTGGCTGACTGTGAAATCCCTGGAGAAAACCAGAGTCAATTTGAATTGGTGCCTTTGCAGGGGAGGGGTGGTGATAGTGTGTGTGTGTATGAACAATCCCTTCATATATTGAAGTGAAACTGAGGGCAAAACCAGAAAGTTCTTTCTAAGTCATGTTGGGGAGAGTCTGTAGAGCGTTTTGCAGGCGGTACACACTGCTGTCATTGCATGTTGGTGGTGGAGGGAGACAGTTTTGATGGTGGTGTTTAGTGGTACGTCTAGCAAGAGGCTGTTTTTTATTCGAAGGAGTTGAACTTCATGAGTGTTGCGCTCATATAGACAAGTAGGCAGCATTTCATCACACCCCAGACCAGTACCTTGTCAATAGAGAACAGGTTGTAGGGAGTGGGGAGGTGTGGGGTTCAGGAGGTAAGGTACACGCTGCAGGATTCTCCACCTCTGACCTGCTCTAATGGTCACTAAATAAATGTATCTGTGCCAGTCTATTTCTGGACAACGATGAAAAGAATAATCTTCACTCAGTGATGGTTACAATATTGAATATCAAGTGGTGATGAATCGAATCTCTCTAAACTGCCACCCACAGGATATTATCAGTGGGAATTCAATGATGGCAATGTCATTGAACATCAATGAGTACAGGTTAATTTGTCAATCGTTCGAAATAATTATTGAATGGTATTTTTGTGATGTGCATGTTACTTGCTAGTTTTCAGACCAAGCCTGGATGTTGTTCAGGTTTGGTAAATTTTGGATGCAGACTGCTTCAGTATCTAACGAGTCTTGAGTGGTGCTGCATATTGTGCAATCATTGGCGAACGTCGCACTTCTGGCCTTATGAATGATCGAAGGTAATTGATGAAGCAGCTGAAGATGTTTGGGCCAGCACACCACTCTGAGATAGTCCAACAGAGATGTTCCTCAAAATAATATTTTGATCTTCACCGTGAGAGGATTCAACACGTAGGAGGGATGTCTTAATGCTTTCGACACAGCCTTGGTGGGATGACATCTGCAATACAGTTGTTAACCGATAAACGGGTTGGATCTAAAGTTGACTCCAGCACCAAAGCACTGACTTTACCATTGAGCAGTCCTATCTCTTCATGCGATGCCAGACCCACAGCACCTTTGTGTCCACTGCTCTGGTCTGGTTCTGCATGTGACTATGGATCCAAAACACTGTGGATATCACTGAACTGCTGCGTCTCTGCATCGGATTGCAGTTGAATCCTGCCCAAGAGCACTTGCCGTTATCACTGAACTTTTGCGTTCATGTACGTGATTCTCGTCTCACAGATTTGTGTTTGCCTCTGACGTGTCTTTTCTCCACATGTAGCAACTGACCAACTGCATTCTGGTCGCCACTAGCTGCTTTATATCTACATGCAATTCCTGACGAATAGTGTTGTGTTATCACTGACCTGTTCTTTCTCTGTTTAGAACTCCAGACCAAAATATTGTGCTTATCAATATATTTTCCTTTCTCCATGAGTTACTCCAGACACACAGCACCATAGCTGCTTCTAACTTGGTCTATCTCCGCATGTTATTCCGGGTCCAACTGCACTCTGCTTGTCGGTGACTTCCACTGTGGCGACATGTGACCCCAAAACGTTATGCACGGTTTTCCCCACTGTTCTTCTGCGTTCTGCATTGTATTACAGCCCAATAACAGTCTGGTAATCACTGATCACCTCTATTTTGTTCATGTTACCCCAGTTTCACAGCACTCTGTTTAACCCTAATATGTTCTGTCTTCTCATGCGACTCCAGACACAAAACACTCCAATATTAATGAGACGTTAATTTGGCCCGACTTGATTCATTTACCTTTGCATGTACCTAGGTATAGTGATGAGCTTTATTGACTCGCATTACAGGCTTTATTTACTCGCATAGTCAGTATGGACATACAGTTCAGAGGGTGAGAATATAACAGAGGTATTTACAGGCTATAGAGCGTGCGCTAGGCAGAATCAATGTTCGCATCAGTTGAAGTCATGGAGTCCATTCATCATCGAGTCATCGAGTCTGATAATGCGTGGGAAACAGTATGCTTTATGTGATGTTGCTGGTTTGTGTGTGTGTGCGTGTGTGTGTGTGTGTGTGTGTGTGTTCAGGCTTCTGTATATTCTATCCAACGAAAGAGGTTGTAGGAGATCATTACTCAGCTTCAATACGTCTTTGATGATATTGTCAGCCTTTCTGTGGCAGTAAACTGCGCACATGTAGTCCATGGATGGATGTTTGGCTTCCGTGACTGTGTGCAATGTGCACATCACCTTCTGGAGTTCCCTATCATCCTGCGAAGAGCCCTTGCTGTACCCGGTCGTTCGGCAGCCGGACATTCTGCTATCAGTTGTGCATCTATACAAGTTGGTAAGGGTACTTATGGACATTCAAAGCCTGAGGGCGACACAGTTGTTTTACCTACCTTGCTGTCGCATATACGTCAGAAACTCATTTCTTGTCGCTCTGATGAGGTGGATGGTCTCCACCATCTTCACCTCAGCTCCATTCACGTTGATGGGGCATGTTCCCTTTCATTCTTGCTAAAGTAAATGACCAGTTCTTTACTTTCGCCGTCGTTGAGAGAGAGAAGTTGCTATCACCAATTCACCATGCCCTCGATCGCCTTTTTGAAATTTCACTCATCGTTGTCAGATATCGCTCCTATCATGGTAGTGTCGTGAGCAAATCTGCAGATGGCGTTCGTTTGGAATTTCACAGTCGTGTGTGTACAGAGAATACAGTCGAGGGCTGAGGTTACTTCCGTGGAGGGCTCCAGTACTGAATGCTAACTAGGACGAGGTGCTGTTGTCTATTTTCACTGATTTCAGACTGTCACTCAGACAGGTGAAGATCAAGTTGGAGAGTGTGGAGATGCGGGTCACAGAGTTTTTCAATTAGTCTGGAGGACACGATAATGTTGATGGGGGTGCTGCAGTCAATGAGCAGTAGTCCAGCATCGGTGTCCTTTTTGCAGAGATGTTCCAGGGATCATTGCAGGTCTAGGGATATGAAATCCGCTCTATACCTGTTACGTCATTTGGCAAATTGTATAGGATCCAGGCTGACAGGGAGGCATAAGATGATGTGAGCCATGACCAGCCTCTCAAAGCACTTCAGCAATATTGAAGTCAGAGTTACAAGGCGGAAATAATGGAGGCACATTATATGGGCTTTCTCAGTTACTGGGTTGATAGTGATCTTCTTGAAGCAGTTGTGGGCTTCAGCATGTAGGAGGAGAGGTAGAGAATGTCATTGAAAAGCTTCGCTAATTGAGCCACAAGGGATATGAGTGCTTGGATAGGAATACCATCTGGCTCCATCACATTCCTTTGGTTAACTCCCAGGAAGACTGTTCTGACGTCTCACGGTGAGGAAGAGAAAAAATATGTCTGGAGCTTTTGGGGTAGGCGTCACCATACTCTGATATTGTGCTCACACTGAGCTTAAAAACAGTGTGCATGTCAAGTAAGGTTGTGCCCTTGTCTGCTATCTTGCTCTGTTTCATGCTCTGCCCTTTAATGCACATTAGGCCTTCCCACAGATGGCGGGAGTCTATTTGCTTCCTTTGAGCCTATAACGTGATCTGATACTGAATGCCAGCACGCTGATGGCTTTGCAAGGACATAGCCGGACCTCCTGTATCGGTCTATGTCATCCGACCTGAATGCTAGTCTTCAGTCAGAAGTGGATTACCTGGTTCAGTGAAGTTTCCGATGGGAGAACAACTGGATTGACAATTCTTGCTGCACAGCCCTCCACACGTTTCCTCATGAAGTCCATGTCGGTAGCTGCGTATTCGTCTAGGTTGACCGCGGATATTTTGAATATAGACCCGTCCACCGAATCCAAGAACTCTCAGAGATGGTGTTCAACTGCTTCAGACCAGCGTTATATCACTTTTTGTGAATGTTCCACCTTCACAAAATGGTTTCAGCTTCTGCTTTTAAGCTGGGAGGAGGAATACAGCGTTGTGATCTGATTTTCCAAAGTTTATTGCAGATTATGGAGAGGTAGGTTGACTCTGCATAGACCTCCGAGCCCACAGCACTATGCTTACCACTGACCTGTTCTATATATACATGTGACACCATGCCCACAACACGATGGTTCATATTTACCTTTTCGATCCTATATGAGATCCCATAGCAATAGCTCTGTGGGTGGCACTGGCATGGTCTGTCCCTGTGTGTCACTGCAGACCCACTTCACAACTTTTTGGTGTGACTTGTTATGACCAGATATGTGATCGAAGAACCACTTAAGAAAGTTATGAGCAAGGGTAATTCAAAATGAAAAGTTAACTTGACTTCTCTCCACAGATGTTGCCAGATCCGCTGAGCTTTTCCCGTAATTTCTGTGTTCATGATCGATCGAGTTTGGGGAGACTGGCCTCGAGGGCTGCCTGACATACCGTTGCTCTTGTTTTGTGTGTTCGGATTGCATCTGGAATGTGACCAGCGGCCTCGTTTTAAATGACCTTCACTTTCTGCCTCATAACATGAGTCGAGAGGAGGCAGACAAGAGGATGAAGCTTAACGTACGTACATGCGAGGTGTCACGATTTGGTAAGGTAAATCACATCATGGCGTACACACTCACTGTAAGACTGATCGCTCATTCTTACTTCATGTCAATGTGTACAAACTTCCACAAACATCGAGAGAGATTCACAACCAGGATCACGAAGTCTGAAGTAGCATCTGAACAACAGTGAAATCAACTTCAAATCATTACTGGGAAAGTAAGCGCATACTGGAGTCGGAAAGATGGGGAGAAGCACTTGGAACAGCCAGTGATGCTGATTATCTGAGAACGTGAGAACATGATTTTTCAATATCGCAAAATTTCATTCTAAAACCAGAAAGTGAATCTACGTATAAAACAAGGAACACACTGCAGGCAATGATTGGGAGTGGAATACAGGATAACTTAATAGCATTATGATTTGCTGGATGACACTGCAGACGTCTGGTCTCGTGAGACAATTACAGCTGAGAGGCACGAATTTGAAATGATACAGTGCTGGCCTCCCCAATTTCCCGCACTGGCACCAGACTTATGTTTTGTTTGCTTTTCAATTGCGATCAATTACTCTGAATTTCTAAAGTTCGTCACTTCGATCAACCAGTACTGCATACGGTTGTAGTCCCATTCAGAACGATTATGCAGTCTTTCAGGGGGACAGGTCGATTTCCAATCAATCGATGAGTAGTTTGTAAACTTGATAAAAGTCGATGATGGAAAGAAGACGATGAAATTATTCATTTTACTTTTCTTGGTGCAGTGGTGCAGCGGTCGTAAATTCTGGTGTGAATTGATTGTTTTCTGCAGAATTGTTCCACAATCAAGTGGCATGTTCGGGATCTAGGTCAGATATCAACACTTCAATGTTCAAAAATGTTTCAGAGGCGATTTATTGACAGAACACAGCAGGGAAATGTCTATTTATTCATTTATTCATTCCCTAATCGGCAGTGGACGGAATGAAAAAAGCTAGGACAACAAAAGCAGGAATTCATAGGCAGCAGATTCTGAATATGAGATATTTTTAAACGTTTATTTCAATTTCTACCATCTGGCCGCTGACGCACTGCTTATTTTCTGTATAAGTAAGAATCTATAGGTGTCATGAATAATTCAAGATGAAGAATGAATAATCTTGGATTGTACCAAGAGTCAAAACCCTCCCCTTCCCTATCACCGAACAGTTAATTCTTGCTTTTAAAATTTCACCCGTGGGATGTGGGCATCAGTCATTAATCAAAGGTCATAGAGATGGAGAGAGAGAGAGAGGGCGAGAGAGAGAGATCGAGGGAAAATGAATAATGCTTGGAGGAACAGAATATCACAGTACGTGAAGAGAACTGCAGAGAGACTTAGTGTGTTCTGTTTGGTTGCTGGTATCTTCGGACGTGGTTCATATGAACATTAGCTTGCAGATTGTTCTGTCCTTTTCCATTGTAAGTATCCTTGATCCTCTCATTTGTGTCCAAAAGATGATAACAACTGAATTGTTGCTCAGTTGGCTTTCGGGACTGGCCCAGAGTAGAGGGACGGAATGCTTTACTGTGGAAGTTTCAAGACGTCGTAAGGGGATCAGAGCATGTGATATGGCAGAAGTACATCCCGCAAATTAGTTCAGACTGAAAACTTAGCACTAATGCCTTCATTCAAATGTTATCTCCGTCCATTCAAAGGTCATGGGAGGCGCTGTCCAGTCCGGAATTTATCTCCCATTGCTTCCCTGGAGAAAGTGGAGGCTGAGATTTCCTTCCTGCACCGCTGCAGCCCGTCTTCTGCAAACAGACTCAAAATAAACCCCCCAGGGAGGGAATTCGATTTTGACTGAATGAACCTGAAGGAATGAACAACGTACTTCAAAGTCAGGAGTGAGCAGCATCGAACGGAATTTTCCGGGAAGTGGAGTTTCCATTGATCTGTCACGATTCTCCTTCCAGGTTTTAGTGAACATAGGTTTGAATATGTTATCTATCATTCCTCTGGTCATGCTTCAGAGACGTACAAGGTGTGCATTTAGTATTGACCCGAAACTGTCATACTGTGAAGCTATCTAATTTGAAGCTGAGAGGTGTAACGGTCTCTCTGCCATTTCTGATCATTAACATCCACTCAAATCCCGCCTCACCCCCAACCACCGTGAGAATACAATGCATACAAGTCAACTCTAAAATCCGGTTCGTGACACAGGCTTTGAATACTGTAGCTCAAAGCTTCATTCACGATTGGAAAGCTGTGAGTTAGGCCTCAAATAAATGAGCACAATGAAGAAAAACTCAAATTACAGCGACTGCAGTTAGTTTTCGGCACAGCATCATCTGAAAATTGCCATATCCCATCTTTGCTTTTCTGTGATTCGCTGAATGTCATGGCAGCATCAATAGAGAAATGGTACTACTGAGCAACACAGTTTCTTCATTTTTATCGTCTCCAATTCTGCAAACCCTCAAGTTAAATTCAATCTTATGTTTACAATTGCAAAACACCGATGAGACATTAACTAAACCTCTTGAGATTGAGTCATGATCAGTGTTGCGAAGTTATTGTGCGTACAAATGGAAAATTGTGAAATGCTGGAAGCATTGCGTGATCGCTTTGAAAGATAATTCTTTTTGTGTTGTAGTGCTTGGAATTAAAATAGAAGTTTATGAGTTGATTTAGAATTTGCAGGAACACAGAGAGATGCGATTGAAATGTTCTGTATCAAAAATCCAAGCAGCATCATTTATCAAGACAGATAGCTTCCTTTTGATTAAAAAAAAGCCAATAAATTTAAAACGGATCCTTATGTTACGAAAAAGTATTAAATTTAAATCTGATAGACTGACAATCTACGAACCATCCGAATGTCAAAATATCCATAGGTCATCAAGGTTATAAAAGTTGAGCATATTTGGAAAATCGAGGGGAGAGGGAACAGGCAAACTGCAAACGAGAACAGTTCATTCATAAAGCGTTACTGTGTTACCATGGTAACAGGGCACTATGACAATAGAATCTACAGGGAAAACAATCCTGACAGAACGGTGAGTGAAAAGACACAGGAAGCTCCAGAATACACGTAACACAGCAGAAGTTTAGTGAGACTACATTCTGTTGTTTTATTATGTTACTGGGTTTTGCATAAACGGGAACAGAGTAACATTTGAGTTTTGCATTACTCGGCAGTAGCTGAGTAGTTAGAGGACAATTGTTCAGTCTGTCAATAATTTATTTAAGTTGTCATTGTCAGTGTTATATAAATATTTTGTCACTTGCAGACTTTGACGTAAGGGTCAGGGATGTGTGCCACTTAAATAACAGAAATTTCTGCAATGATACCATTCCTTACACGTCTTTATAACGGATTATCGGGCGAGGTGTTTGTCTTTTGATGATTGGTTTGTAGTTCACAGAGAGAGTTCAAACCCCGCGTTATGGAAAACTCTAAAGGCAGTGTTTCCACTTTCTTCGATGAATAAATATTAAATAATTCAACTGCACCACATCAGTGGTGGAGTTGGGGTGTGTGGTTGGGGGAGGTGCGGGGACAGGGTTAAGGTGACGGCAGCCAATCTGTCACTTTCAATTATCATGTTATTAAGAGTATATCAATGGTGGACATGGATTGTCACGGAATGGTTTTCAAAGAGACAATTGGCTGTTTTATTATCCAGTGGAAAGGAAACAGACGTAAAACATTCCAGAAGTTTAGTATATTGTTCACGCATGGGAATTGACTGCAATATTTAATCAAATGCACAGTGACTGAATGCTCGACCCGTGGAATAGTCACAAGATTCGCAATCCAAGACCACCACCTTCATGCTGTGTCGACTCGCATTTGAATCATATCCAAAACGTCTGATATCAAATATTTAAATGCCGTTAAATATCAGTGCACTGAGGAATGTGAAAAGAGCGAATATTAATGTGTTCCTCTCGAATATTATTCCTCTCGAATATTTCTCTCGATCACAAACAACTTTGTTCCCAGCACAGATACCAGTCGAATATCACTGCTTACACTTCTCCATTTTGAGAAACTCCATTCCATTTCAAGTCTCTGTCTCCTGTTGTCAAATGTTGTAGGCATGTACTGTACCTTTAAGAGGGAGTGAATGATGTGTTGCACTGAGAGAAAATAAGCGGCTATCACATGTCGAGTTAGAGAGAGCGAACTGGAAAACATGTATCATGTAATATTCTGAAGCGCAAGGAATCAAACCCAGAGGTTTTGGATTTTGATGTGCCTCAAAATACGTTGAACAACAAATATTTCCTTGAATAATGGGATAGGTTAGTGAATTATTTGTTCCAGGAGCAAAGACCATAGTTGAAAGGTATGTTGCAGGATGCTGAGGACATGTGCAGGATTAAGAGGCAGTGAACCAGTGCTATTGTGCTTGAGGAAGAACGAGGGAATGCTGTGCCGTGAAAACAAACGATCTATAAGATTAATACTTTCAAAGGTACACAGGTCCAGAAGAAACTGAATGCAATGCTCAATGGAGATAACAATGGACAAAGACAAATGATCTTACATCACCGGAGCAGGCCCATTGGCCCTGCGTGCCTGTGTCGATCCAGACCCTCTCATCTAAATCTGTCGCCTATTTACGAGGGATTTTTATCCCTTTGCTCCCTGCCCATTCATGTATTTGTCGATCTCCCTCAAACGTCTCACCCTGAACATATGACCCCGAGGGAAAAAGCGTTTTACTATCCAACCTGCCAATATCTCTCATGAGTTTGTAAACGTCAATCAGGTGGGCACTGAAATCAGTCATTCTAATGAAAATAATGTTATCCTACTCAAACTCTCTTTATACCTAGCACTTTGAATACCTGGAATCATTCTGGAAAACCTCCTTGATTCCCACCCCAAATTATGCACATTCATCTGGTAATGTGGCGACTGGAACTGTATACCTTATTCCACATGTGCCCGAACAACGACATCATCCCGTGCCAACTGTTGTACCCTACACCTGATTGATGAATGAAAGTATGCCACCAGCCTTCTTCCCTACCTTATCGACCCACGTTGCCAGGTTCAAGATAAATTCTATCTGACCATCCAAGTAAATCTTTCCATCAATTTCCATCGGGCATTTCTATTTTCGGTAAATTTCACTCGAGAATTGATTCTACCAAAATCCAACACCTCGCATTTGCCGGATTGAACTCTATCTGACATTTCTACACCTAAGTTTTCATTTTATCACTAATTTGTTTCATTCTCTTACATTCCCATTCTGTCTGCTCCTCGAACAATCGACATTTTGTCTGAAAATTTTATAATCAGATCACACATACGTTCCTGTCGAATAGTTGTCTCCAACAGAAACCACATTTGTTTCAGCATGGATACCGGTGTAATAACACGTCTTACACTTCTCCATTTTCAAGAAACTCCCTTCCATTACTAGTCTCTGTCTCCCATAGTCAAACAATTCCTGCATCTGCTTAGCTATTACATCCTGGACCCAATGCGACATCACTTTCTCCATCAGCTACCATGCTGTACCATACCAAACGCTTTGTTGAAATCCAGGTATATGACATCTACAGCGCTTCCCTTATCAATCAACTTCCTTCTTCCTCAAAGAATTCTATTAAGATGGTAACTGTCCCGGTACAATACCATGTTATTCATCACTAAGCTCTTTTACTTCCAAATGGGAACAGATGTGATCCATGAAACTATTCTCCAGAAGATATCCTTCCATTGACGTCAATGTCTGTGATACACAACTCCAGGATTTACCTTGCTAATTTCTGTAACAAGGGAAACAACACGACGAATTCGCCAGTCCTCTGGAATATCACCAGTGTACAAATATGTTGCAAAGAAGTCTGATAAATCACTATCAATTTCCTCTCTCGCTTCCCTCAGTAATCTGGGTTACATCTCATCTGAAACTGGGGACTCGTTCACCTTCATTGTTTTTAGAATACCGTACAGTTTATCCCTCCTCATGCCGGCTTCTCCAGAGTAATCGAACGTCTTTCACAAAACTCATCATGCTTAATATCCCTGTCCTTGGTAAATAACAATATCGGACTCATATCCAATTGAAAGGTTGGAGGACAGTGTAGACAAAGTTGGACATGCCACTTACATCACCAAATTGGAGGTACTGCGTGATTTTTGGCAGGTACTTCTAAGAGAAAGCGAAAGGGGTTTAACTGTTTGAAACACCAAACGGGCGATATAAATTCAAATTGATGTCTTTTGCCAAAAAGAACGCAATGGCCACATTCGAAACATTGATGAGGAGGGTTGAAGCTGGATTTTAAAAAAAACTGTGCAGCAAATTTGGATGATAAAGTGATCTTTCGTGAATCATGCATACATCACATGATACAGTTGGCAGAGCTCTTTGAATCAATTAGAGAACCACAAGTGGCAATAAACGTCAATAAAACTAATTTCCTAAACCAGAGTTAACGTTCTTGGGACATAGAATTGATGTTGGAAGGTCGACACCACGGAATGGAAAAACGATGACAATTGAGAAATTTCCATGATCATCCTAGGAGAAAAAGGTGCTCACTTTTTTTGGAATTAGCAGATTCGACTATTCCCATTGAAAAGGAATTATTGTATTTGTTACTGTCCTGACCCCATTTTGAGATCTGTGTCACAAACAATGTCAGTTGTGCAAACGTATGACAATCGACTTCCGTTCTTGGAATGATTTAAAGGCAAGAATATGAGAATAATTTGTTACAGTGTTATGATACCAGCTTTGAATTTACAAACTGTACATGTTGTGTGTCATAAAAATGTGAGCTTAGTTGAATGACATATGTAAACAATTATAAGGAGATAAATAATTATGAAAGAAAAAGAAGCCAACTTTCATTATGACTGTTCATTTTCTTTTATTTGAGGAGGATCTATGAAGTTGAAGGCACATACTACAGCTTTAAGAGAAGGTCAGTTCTGTTTTTCACTGAGTACTCACAAGCGTTTGTCATATGAGGTACGAGCAGTCTAAGAGTGAACTGCAAAATTGAAAAAAAGTAACGTCTGGCTTTAAAACAAACGTCTCAGTTGGTTCCGCCTTCAAAAACAATTCAAATTTAAACAATTGGCTTAAATTATGTCCCAGGTTATAAAAACCCAATTGATTTTGAAATTGCTATTTTGCCAATCACGAATCAATGACGCGATCCCATGGTTGGGCCCTAAAGTACCAAGATTTTGGAAGTCAGTCAGAATGGAAACAGCCATTCTAAAGTGTCTCGACCAAATATAACTTTTCCATTGAAAATATCGCTGCAGGAAACGACACAAAACGATCCAAC
Organism: Hemiscyllium ocellatum; assembly: GCF_020745735.1. Taxonomy (NCBI): domain Eukaryota; kingdom Metazoa; phylum Chordata; class Chondrichthyes; order Orectolobiformes; family Hemiscylliidae; genus Hemiscyllium; species Hemiscyllium ocellatum. The sequence goes on along the minus strand of NW_026867577.1, from coordinate 735,184 downwards.
GAGGTCTTCAGGAGAAAGAAGGAGGACACTTGTGATGACACACGCTGTGTTGTTTTCAAAGTCCTTTGATTTAATTTTAATGCATCCTTTTACTGGAACAGTATATTGTTGCAGAGTTTCAGACACATAACGAATGTTAAAAGTAAACACGCTTAGAGCTGTAGACAGCTATTGTTCCATGTTCACTTTACGACTTCAATCATGAATTGTTGCTTCTTTTGCTTTGAGTACTGGAATTTGGGAGTTCTCTGTCACTCATACTTTAACATGTTACGAGGTGAGGTGAGTTTTTCTGAGTGTTTGGTTTAATAAGCAGAAGGGGCCACTGCTGTGTTGTCAAAAGTCCATACCATTTGTGTGAAGTTGCTTTCTTTCGAAAACAGGCGATTGATAAGGAACCTGACCAGAATTTATCCGTCCTGAGAGATTTACAGGTCGAGATGAACGAAAAGCTATTCTTGATGTCCAGATAAACTGCAGGGTGTTGGGGGTGGGGTGGGTTGCGCGGTTGACTATACGTAGGGGTTGTTTGAAAAGGACACGAACTTTCTTTTAGAGATGTGGGGGGACTCTGGAACTCACTATCCATTTGGCAGAAAGCATGAAATAATTGAGGCTGTATTTCAAGCAAACACACCAAGGATTATTGGCATGCGAGATCATGACTCCCTTAGAGTATTGAAACGAGAAATGGACATGACTCCTTTCAGAGGACGTTTTGGCCCTGGAGGTAGTTCCATGCAGTTTTACGAACGTGATACCAGGATGTCAGTGTTTACGCTCTGAAGCGAGAGTAGAAAAATATACGTTTATACTTTATAATTTAGAAGGTTATGGGTGATCTAATCGATATCTTTATGATATCATTAATGAAGGACAATTTCAATAAATATATAGAATTTCCACAGATTGATGCTGAAGACAGAAATGTGCTGGCACAAAATACTGAAATTTCTTCATGAACATAATTTGAATCTACTTCCACCCTGTCAACTACAGCGATTCCAGAAGCCAGCGCAAGCCATCTCCTCAAGAACAATTTGTGCCAGCCAAGCACAGCCAGCGATGTCCATGTAGTATTCTAAGGACTTCAACGTGAAAAAGACGGTCTGCGAGTACTGAATGAATGCCAGGTCATACGGTCGTTCAAAGCAATATCGGGAGTGTTGGCTGTTTCATCTAAATCTCTGAACGTCAGTTGTCAAGCTAATATTGTAGTCAATTAAGTATTTTTGACGCTTGTCTTAACTGCTTTGGCTAATATTAAAGTTTCAAGAGTGTGATGTTGGAGCTTTAAATGACTTGGTAACAACACAGGTGGATTATAATGTGCACTTCAGGTCTAAATACTCTGGGTATAATGTGCTTGCACTGTCGGAGGTTATCGAAGTTGAAATCAGAAACGTACTCAAACATGAGGTAACGTGTGTCTGTAACACATGCTGAAAATTTTGCTTGACAAATGGTAATGGGGAACAAGAAAATAGGTGAGAAATTGAATAAGTACTTTGTGTCGGTCCTGCTAGAGGAATTGACGAATAATATCCCCACATTCAAGAGATTTGGCAGCAAAGATGAGAGTGGTTTCCGTCACCAAAGAGAAGATGCCAGCAAAACTGAAAGGTCTGAAATTGAATAAATCCCTGAACCAGGTGGGCTACATCCTCGAGTTCTGAACGATATAATTGAAGATATAATGGAGGCTTCAGTAGTGATCCTGCAGATGTCATTGCAGTTAGGGAAGGCTGGGGCATAAATATTGTAAGGCCCCTGTTGAAGAAGGGAGCAAACCAAAAATAATGATGATGATTAATCTGATCTCAGCATTTTCGAATATTTTGGAATCCATTGTGAAGATTTCTGAATAGAGTCATAGTGATGCACAGCATGGAAACAGAGCCTTCAGTCCAACCTTTCCATGCCGATCAGATACCCAACCCAATCTACTCCCATCTGCCAGCATCCGGCCTATATCCCTCCAAACCATTCCCATTCATATACCCATCCAAATTCCTCTTAAATTTTGCAATTGTACCAGCTTCCACCACATCCACTGGCAGCCCATACCATGCACGTACCACCCTCTGCGTGAAAACGTTGCGCCTTAGGTCTTCCTTATATTTTTCCCCTCTTCAGCCAAAACATATGCTCTCTTGTTCTGGACTCCCGTACCCCACAGAAAAGACTTTGTCTATTTCCCCCATCCATACCACTCATATTTTTGTAAATCTCTTTAAGGTCACCCCTCAGTGTCCAACGCTGCAGTTAAAACAGCTCCAGACTGTTTAGCCTCTTCCTGTAGGTCAAATCCTCCAAACCTGCCAATATCCTTGTAAATCTTTTCTGAACCCTTTCAAGTTTCACAACATCTTTCCGATAGAAGGAGAACAGAATTGCACACAATATTCCAACAGTGGCTGACCCAATGTTATGTTAAGCCGCCTCATGACCTCCCAACTCGTGTAATCACTACTGTGTCCAATGAAGGAAAGAATACCAATCGCATTCTTCACTATCCTATCTACCTGCGGCTCCACTTTCAAGGAGCTATGAACGTGCACTCCAAGGTCTCCTTGTTCAGCATGGTATAATGGGGCAAAATCAGATTTATTTCATCGCAGGATGAAATAGAACAAAGAACATAGAAGGTACAGCACAGTATATGCTCTTTGCCCCATGATGTTGTGACAACGATTTATCCTAATCTAAAATAATACAAGCGAACGTGCTCTCCCTTCATTTCACTCTTGTCCATGTGCATGCCCAGTTGTCAAAAATATTTCCGGAGTGACTCTTCTACCACCAATGCTGCTGGAAACGCATTCCATGTGCTCACAACTTCCTGCATAAAGAACCTATATCTAAATTCTCCTCTTTAATTCTTCCTCACACCTTAAAATTATTATCCCTCGTTGCAGTCAATCCTGCCCTGGGGATGAGTCTCTGGCTATGGTTTCTATCTATTTTTCTCAAAACCTTGTGCACCGAGATCAGGTCATCTCTCCTGCTACATCTGTCCAGAGAAGGTTCTGTGCTCAGTTAACCTCCCTTCGTAAGGCAATCCCTCCAGTCCAGGCAGCATCCTGGTAAACCTTCTTTGTACCCTGTCCAAAGCCTCCACATCATTCTTATAATGGGGAGACCTAAACTGGACACAATATTCCAAGTCTCACCAGGATGATGTCATGGTGCAGCAAAACCTCGAAGATTTTAACCTCGACCCGTCTATTAATGAAAGCCAACACACCATACCATTTCTTAACAAAATCATCCAGTTGTGTGGCAACTTTGTGGGATCTATGCACTTGAACACCAAGGTCCCGCTATTCGTCCATATTGCCAATAATGCTGTGTTAATTCATATTTCAAGATGCAAGTTTGAACTTTCAAAATACGTCAGTTCACAATTATTCATGTGAAACTCCATTTACCATTTCCGAGCTCAGCTCTGCATTCTGCCAATATTGCGCTGCAGCCTGCAATATTTCTCAATACTATGAATGGCAACTCCAGCCTCTGTGTCATCGGCATACTTATAAACACACCCCTCAACCTCCTCATCTCAGCAATTTAAATAAACTGCAGAAGGCAGATAGCCAAGAACAGAGCACTGCGGGACGCCACTCACCACTGACCTCCAGGCTGACTACTGTCCATCTCTAATCACTCTCTGCCTTCTGTAAGCCAATGAAATCTGAATCCAGACAGCAAAATCTCCCTGAATCCTATACCTCCTGACTTTTTTCGCAAGTCTACCTTGAGGACGCTGATCAAATGCCATGTGAAATCTATGCACAGCATATCCGCTGCTCGACCTTCGCAAACCATATCTCGCCAACTCCTCAATAAACTCAGCAATATTTGCGAGGCAAGACCTGCCCCTCACAAAGGCATGTTATCGTCATTTAATGACGTTATAACTTTCCAAATACTCATAAATACCATCCCTCAGAATTCATGCCAAAAACCTTGCTGACCACAGACTTAAGACTTTAGATTAATCTGAGTACTTATCAATTTGAATGTTTGCAAAATTTCCTGCACATAAACTTCCTCAAACTCGATCTGTTGAAGCCTGTTTCCCCACTCCTCAAAGTTCTTATACACATAAACGTCCCTTTCCTGAGTGAAAACAGAAGGAAACAGAAGGCCATTCAGAGTTCTTCCTTTCTGATCATCCTCCATGCACAAGGTCCCTATGCAATCCCTGATCGACCCTAACTTCTCCTGCACAATGAATAAAGCTGAAAACAATACTACAAGTGCGGCTTCAGCAATGTCAAGTGCAACTATGATCTAACTCTGCAACTTTGATATGCAATGCCCTGAACGATAAAGACCAGTGTGTCGAAAGCATTCTTCACTGCCCTGTCTGCCTTTGACTCCACTTTCAGTGAACCATTAACCTGAACTGCATGGTATCTGTTGCACTCCACCTGTTCAGGCCCTACCATTCACATTGAGATTTCTACCTTGATTTGACTTTCCAAAATGCAAGATCTCACACAGAGCTGTATTAAACTCTATTTGCCATTTATCGACACTCTTCCCCAGCTGGTCAAGGGCCTGATGACGTTCCTCATTTTCCAGAGTATCACCTATTTTAGCGTCATCAGCAAAATTGCAAGTCATGCCTTGTACATTCTCAAAAAAAAATCTGTGTTGCAGATAACAGAACAGTAATGGACCCAGCACGGTCCCCCGAGGCACTCCACTACTCAAACGCCTATAGTCGCACAAACATCTCTTCAATGTTACCCTCTGCTCCCGACCATCAACCCAATTGTGCGTGCAATTTAGTCGCTCCCCCGGATACCATATGATCGAACATTTCAGAGCAACCTATCACGTGGAACCCTTACCAAAGGTCTTTCTGATGTCTATAGAAAATACGTATACCTCCATGCACTCACCAAGTTTCCTGATCATTCCATCGGAGCCGTGCTGACTGCTCCTTATCAAACTCTGTCTTTCTAAATGCATGCTTGTCTTATCTCCCAAAATCTTCTCAAGCATGTCACTACGCCAGATGTTTGGCTAGCTGGTCTTTCGTTGTCTGATTTTCTTCGCAGTCTTTCTTGAATAAGCACCCAAACGTCACTGCGTTCCACATTTCGGGGACCTCACCCATTGCTAACGATGTTTCAACAATAACAGCCAATGTCCCCGCAATTTCTCTCTGTCCTCTGCAGTGTTCTCTGGAGATATCTGGTCAGGAGCAGGAAATGTATAGAAATACTGCAGTCTGAGAAACGCATCTATTTCTTACAGGTGCAAGCAAGAAAAGGACAGCGTTATAATGATGTTTAACACAACAAATTAAAGATTAACTTAATCATTAGAAGTGACTTGAGAAGAATTTCAGATATTGTGGAAACATAAGAACTCTCAGGAATTTGCGACACAGAAAATGTGTGTTTTGAAACTGATAAGTAAAACAAAATATGATCATATATGCTCAGAAATATGCCGGGTTGCACGACGTTTCGGTGTTTAGCACTGTTCCCTCACAGCACCAGGGAAACGGGTTCGATTATAGCCACAGGCGACGAACTGTGTGCAGTTTGCATATTAACCCGTGGCTGCGTGAGTCTCCTCTGGGTGCTCTGGTTTCCTCCTATAATCCAAAAATGTGAAGATTAGTTGAATTGGCCATGCAAAATTGCCCATAGTTTTAAGGTATGTGTAGGCTTAGTGCACTAGCCTGGGGAAAATGTGGAGTAATAGGGTAATGGATCTGGGTGTGATACACTTTGGACTGTCCGTGTGGACTTGTTGGGCCGAAGACCTGTTGTCATACTATAGCGATTCCATGATTTTATGAAAGAGTAAGAGAAAAACTGCACAAATTTACAATCTCTATTTAAATGAAAACAAAAAAAGAAGCAAGATCAAGTGTGGACATTCATAATTGGAATAGGAGAATTTATTGTGGAGGATAGGGAAATGGCTGTGAAAATAAACTGTTACTTTCCATCGGTCTCCATGGAGGAAGATCCCGGAAAAAAACCCCAGAAATACTAAGTGATTATATCGGGCTTGTGCAATGAAAGGCAAGAGGTCTTTTCGTATCAGTAACAAGGTAATACTTGAAAATGTGCTGTATTGTGCATTGCTAAGTCTGACACACTATCAGAATGTCAGCAATAAGTCAGCAAAAGAAATCCTAATTACGTGTTTCATTTTCCTGTATATCCAGAGAGGCATGACGCCACTGAAGGTAACCGAAAGTTTGTAAACGTGATCAAAGCATTTAAGATGACTGGAAGGGATCCAACCATCTACAAAGAGAAGATGAGACAGTGGGGAGGACTGCAGTCCAATTGACTTGATATCCGTAGGGAAATTGTTGGAATCTATTATATCGGATGAGTGACTGAATATTTAGAAATTAATAGTAACATTGGAGAGAACTGATATGGATTTCTCAGAGAGAAGTCATACTTGATAAACTTCGGAATTGTTTGAAGTTGTTTCTTGCAGCAAAAACACTGGAAGTGGGAAATGTAGATTTTGTGTATTTTTTTAAATAAGAACTTGCGAATGAGTTGTAAATAAAATTAATGTTAAGGGTACTTGGAGCAGTATATTTAATTGAAAAGGTAAATTTACGTTCGCCTTCAATTCAGGGAGTCGCACTACAGATATAAAAACAAGTTGAAGCAGTTTTGCAGCATGTTCGTAAGACTGTACCTGAAGTGTTGCGTACAGTTTTAGTGAGAAAGATTATACTGACCACAGAGAATGTGCAAAGGTATTCTCCAGATTCGTACTTCAGATGGCGAGATTGCCTGATGAGGAAACTCGGACTGTGCTCTCTCGCATTCCAAAGAATGGGAGGTGGAGCACAGTGAAACGTGGAAAATACGCAGAGCACGTGTTAAGGTGGGAATGAGCAGAACGTCTCTCTGGCGGTCAAATCCACATTCAAGACAAATTATTGCAGGATAAGCGTAAATTCATTTAAAACTGAATAAGGAGGGAATTCTTCACTCAGATTGGACTGATTTACACAGGGGCATCGAAACCTGCTGTCAGGCAACATGAGGGAGAATCCCCAACTAATCTTCAAGTGTATCACGCCAACAGAATGAAAAGGGAACAGGTCGGACACATTCGTGACTTGCAAAGTGTCATCCTAATCAACTTAGTGGTAGGAGATAGATGGTGTTGTTATGAGGCTGTTTGTGCGAATGAAGGCCATAGGGTGTATATTGGGATCAGTGTGGTATCCCTTTTTATTTGTGATTTGAAAGTGACAGTGTTTCCCTGGAGTTTACGAAGTGAAAAATCACTCAACATCAGGTTATAGTCCAACAGGTTTATTCAGAGTCACGAGTTTACAAAACACACTACCACCTGATAAAGACATCAGCGCTTCAAAAGCCAATGAGTCTGAATAAATCTGTTGGATGTAACCTGGTGCTGTGTGACTTTAAAACTTGTTATTTGTTGTATTTACAAATGATGTCGAGGTGAAGGTGGAGGGAGGTGGGGAGAGAGTGAGAAGTAAGTTTGTGGTTGGAACAAAGATTGGATAGGTGGTTGGCAGTGAGGAGGAAGGTCTTCTCTACGGGAAGATATAGATGAAAAGGTCCGATGGGGTGATGAATGACAGATGGAATGTCACAGTGATAAATAAGAGATGATGCACTTAAGAAGAAGAAACCAAACAATGGAGTAGTTAATGAATGTCCGCACACTTGGAAGCTCAGGGGCTGCTACTCCACAGATCACTGAATCCGATAAACAATTGAATACACACGTTGAGAAAGCATAAGAGGACCTTTATTATTGCCTTTATTCGTCGAGGTATAAGTTATAAGAGCTATGCAGAATTTCGATTAAGCCAAGATTGAATACCATGTGCATTTCTGGGACGGAGATGACTGGAATGATATGATTGCACTGGAATGGGTGCAGAGGAGATCCAGCAGGGTGTTCCCCGGGAAGGAGCATATCAGCTGTGGAGAGAGGCTGCATAAGCTCGGCTTGTTTACTTTGGAGCCGAGAAGGCTGACGATGATGTGATTCAGAAGGATCAGATTACGAGTAGTATGGACAGGGTGGATAGACATCAGCTTTTCATTTTATTCAAAGGGAGAGGGACAAAGGATGGTTTGAGGATTGGTGATGATTTTAGGATCGCTTTTCACACAGAGTGTGTTGTGGTCTGAACTTCACTGCCTGATAGTGGAGTTGTCACGGGTAACCTCACAACTATTGAAACTTGTATCGTCGTGCACATGAAATGCCATAACATTCAAGGGCGGTGGGCATTGTGTTCGAAATTGGTACTAATATATATTGTGCTGTATCTCTGACGATGCAGAGACTAAGCTCTTGTGATTGGATGGCGTGGAAGGAAAATGATTGAGCAGTTTAAGACAGGAATTGATGTGCTATTGAAGGGTATAATAACAAGTGTGATAAGAGTGAACTTGTAACAGCTTCTCTAAGTATGTCCATGGCAAAATGTTGGGGAGAAAAATTGCAGCTCCCTTCCAGTTTGAATCCAGAGAGTGGAAAATGGAGAATAAGGAAATAGCAGTACTATGGATTAAAGATTTCAGTTCTGTTTCACAGAAGAAAAGTAAACAAAGAAATAAATGTTCCCAGCAATGCTATGAAACCAGTCTGGGAGAAAAAAAAGGGAATAACATGAAATAAGCGTTGAATGAATGAATAATTGTTTTAAACAAAGTATTGGGACTGAAATTAACGTGCATAGACAAATGCAACAGAGATTTATGAAATGGGAATCATACTTTAGAAACTGATTTTTAGCAAAGTTGTGGAGAAGCAATGAACGCAATACGATTGGATTTTTGGAAAGATTGTTGATCAATCCCCAAGTCTCTTACGCAATTTCGAATCTTATCCGACTCGGACTAATATATGGACATGGTTTTCGAAAGGCAGAGCTGGCAGGAAACAATAAATAGGAATAACACAATATTTTTTGAGTGGAAGGCTTGGAGTATATAGCACAGGTCTGGCTTTGGGAGACACAAATTACCAGGACACATCAAACATTTGTTTGAGAAAATAAAGTTAAACATTTCCCAGCCTGCTGACCGAACGAATCGACGTCAGATTGTGAGTGGCTATGTAGGATGTAAAAAGCGCCATGGTGATTGAGCCAAATGGAGTGAATGTGCAAATACGTGGCAGATAAAGAGCAATGTTATGCAGTTTGCTTGAGATAATACAACGACGGCCTACCAATTGAAAATGGATTTGTTGGAAAATGTTACACGATAAAGAGAATTATGCTTTTTTATGTGTTTCCTTCCGCATGGACCTCCGAGATCCATGTACGGCAGTGAGTTCTGAAGCCTGAAATCAGTCCTGGGAAAGGCATTAGCACGTGGGCCAGTGTTCATAGACCCATCACATCGGTTGTTATAAAATTAAAATATCTGAATCTCTTTGTACAGCCGTCACTGAAAGTAATATTGCAGGAACAGAAAGCAGTTCGGGAGATAAATAATATGTTCAGCTCATTTTCAAGGGGTATTGAGTACGGGAGTAAAGGTATCTTACTGCAGCTTCACAAGGCCGTGGTGAGACCTCATCACAAACTTTGTTCATTATGGTGTACAGCGTTGGTTTCGTACCAAATAAATGACACAACTGATTTTGGGGGAGTATACAGAAAGATGTTGAGTCTGATGTCTGAGATAACAGACTTGCTGTGGGAGCACAGTTTAGGTTGACTGATCCTGTATTCCATGGGGTTTAGGAAATTGAGTGCTGATCTCCATGAAATATACAAAAAACTCTGACAGGCCGAGACAGACTGGAAGTAGGGATGACAATTCCCCTCGCTGGGCTGTCTAATTCAAGGGGCTACTGTACGCTGTACAGACAGACCAAAATGCATTGAGATGAGAATAAATTACTGCACTCAGAGAGTAGTGAACCTGGGGAATTCTCTCCCACGTAAGGCTGGGGGGAGGGGCAAGGCATTGACTAAAAAAAAAGGATTTCTAGACACGAAAGTAATGGAGAGAGCGCAGGAAAATTCAGTGGCGATTGAGGATTAGCTCTCGTGACAGGTAGTTATCCACTATTGTAGTAGGTGGTGATCCTGTGGAACACTGTTAATGAAATTAGTACAATATTAACAACGGGGCCTCTGGGAAAGACATGATAAGTGGGAAACCACCAAAAGTGTACTAAATATCGAAATAGAAATAGTATTTAATGGACAAAAAATGATAGTTCAATCGAAATAAATCTTTAAATCAAATATATTTTAATGAAATAGCACCGTAAATGGAACACTTCAATATTACAGTCACTAACAACAGCACCGTAACTTTCACGAAGCTCCTCATCAGAAAGTGCACGAGCTGAATGACCACGTGGAAGATGACGTTCAATTCCAGTTCTGCTCAAGATTCTCCCCTGGTTGAAATAAAGTTCCTTTGAAATGCAGAACGCAATTCCCAGTTTCAAGCTCAGTTTCAAGGCTTGCAAAGCTGATTGCATTCCTGTTTTAGCTGAACACACTGAATTTTAGTTTTCTTTTATGCAGAGGATAATGAAGCTGAGTTTTCCCGTTCAGTTCGTCCCAAGAATTGCATCGTGCAACAGTGAATGGGAGCTCGCATTGTAAAAATAAGGTCCACGGTTCACTAATTGTGTAACAGCCAAATTGTGTTTAATAAACACGTGATATAGACAATAGACAATAGGTGCAGGAGAAGGCCATTCTGCCCTTCGAGCTCGCATCACCATTCATTTTGGTCATGGCTGATCATCCTCCATCAGTATTCTGTACCTGCCTTATTCCCATAACCCTTGATTCCACTATCCTTAAGATCTCTATCCAACTCTTTCTTGAAATTATCCAGAGACTTGGCCTCCACAGCCTTCTGGGACAGAGCATTCCATACACCCACCACTCTCTGGGTGAAGAAATTTCTCCTCAACTCTGTTCGAAGTGGCCTACCACTTATTGTATGTAGGAGAATTTTAATGGAGGGGCAAATTCGAAGAACCGAAGAGATTAGTCCATATTTCCTAATGGTAATCCGATTAAGGGAGATGTACACTGTGTGGGAAAAGTGCGTTGAGGAGATGTTCGGCCATGAACTAAAATGGGAGAGGTTCAATGTGTTGAACGATCACCTTCTTTCTCAACGTTTCTGCGCATACTGTGGGAAAGCTGAGTAAATGTTATTGCAATCTCTGAAATATCAGGAAGGAGGTCTCTGCAGGATCGACAGGACTATGCTTCCAGTTCCCTTTCCTAATACCGACACTGGGTTGCTTGTTCTGTCTGGTTTTATCCTTTAAGATCGCATAGCAGTGTGATACAATTGAGTTCCTTACATGTCCGTTTCAGCGACCATTAAATAGTTTATCACGTGTCGTGTGTATGGAGTCACTTTTACGCCAGACCAGGAAAACACGAGAATTTGATTTCTGAAATTCTATTGGGGAAACAAATTGGTGTTCACAATCTACAGTGGCTTCAAGGTCAATGTTAGTGACACCAAGTTTAAGATCTTGATATTTTGTTAATGCTTTCAACTTCCAACATCTGCCAGAAAATTAGTATGCTCTGGATTGGTAATCCAATGACATTTCCACGACCCATCTCCACATCAATACCCAATGGAACCCAGACTGAGTAGGTTATTGCTGTGCTGTTTGACAGCTCTGTTATAAAAAAACATTCAACAATTGGACGATTCTGAATGGATTAAGGGGGTGGTAACTCTGAGGGGATTGGACATTGTTGAACAATTTTGCACATTGTCAGGTTTCTGTCAGAGAGGGAGCTCGAATGAGAAATCTTGCCCAGAGACACGGCTTGCTGTGCAGCACATGTCTTCAGTGCTATTGCAAGAATGATATAAGGGCACATTTCCTTTGAGGTGTCTATTGTGTCAACATTTTCTAATTGTGACGGACAGCAAATCAAATTCTTTGAAGACTGTCAGCTGTGCTTCTGAGGACATCATGACGAGAGTGACGTAGATCATCCATTTCAACATTTCTGGTTGTGGATGGTGCAAGTACTACTTCCTTGTCTTTGACGCTGATGTACAGGACGGTTACGTTCTTAATGATGGGGATATTTGTGGAGCACTCTCCTCCAGTGATTTGTTGAACTGCACATAGCAATTTAAGACTGAATGTGTCTGGACTGCAGAGCTTTGATCTGATCTGTTCTTTTAAGTGCAGCTGTTCAACAGGTTGTCGTCAAGTTTAGATTTACATGGTTCTGACCCTGGCATGTTTACCCACATTCGTCACTGAATCATAGATCGTCTAAATTGTCATTTTCGTCTGAGAGAATATCCAAAAAAAAAAGAGTTACAGATTGTGGTTGAATGCAGTTCTGCTTTAACCCTGCTGTGGTCTGCAGCACGACATGAATGCACAGTTTCGAGTTGCAATGCCTGCAATGCAATTCTGCTCTCTCTGTCCCAAATCACATCAAGACCCATTCGCTCATCAGCCTTGCACACGGGGATCTAATCTGGGTTTTGAATATGGTAACACTTCCATTTGAATATTCTCAATCTCCTTGGTGTCACGCCTCAAATTGTCACATCCCTCAAAACCATTTAACCGATATGAATTCAACTGTTTTCCTCTTCGGTAGTTCATTCTTTTGTGTTAGAATTGAATGTGTTTCCCTGTGGTTCGCTCTCTGGCGATTTTTATACTTTACTTACATATTGAGAAATGCAAGGATTCACTACGCTTTCGTACTAAAATAAACAGCTAGTCGAGACACTGACGATTTCCTACATTCTGTGTCCCTCTCTCCTTCAACTGGACGGTTTTATTTGCTCATCCTCTGGGATCCTCACTGACTCCAGTGATTCCTTAATGATTCCAAAATGATCACTAGCAACACCTCCACAAACTCGTCAGCTACCTCGTTAGAACAATGGGTTGCAGTCCATCAGGTTGACTGATATGTCTGCATTCAGATATTTCAACATGCCCAGCAAATCCGTCTTAGTCATGGTCACTACACGTAGCTCCGCCCACTGACTCTCTTGAAGTTCTGGCAAGCTGCGAGTGTCTTCCATTTTGAAGACTGATGCAAAGTGCCTGTTCAATGCCACTGCCATTTCATTGTTACCCATAACTCTTCAGGCCGCATTTTCCAGCAGTCTGACGCTTGTTCTTCTCTCTATGCATCTTAAACAAAATTCTTGCAATCTCCTGTCATATTATTAACAAGCTTACTTATGGCCATATATTGTCTTCTCTACGCAATTGTTTTTATTAGTAATCCTCCACTGGTATTTAAAAGCTTCTTTTTCCTATGGACTCCCAATCACCTTTCCCACATTGTATGCTTTCTCTTTTGATTTTATGCTGTCCTTTACATTCCTAATCACACAAGGCTGCATTGTCCTCCCGAGTATGTTTCTTCTTCTTTGAGATGAATTTCTGATGTTCATCTGGACCAACCCCAGAAACCCCTGCCATTGCTGCTTCATGGTCTTCCCTGTTCGGCTCCCCTTGCAACTAACTCTGGCCAGCTTCTTCCTCAAGAATTTGTACTTAAATTACTCAATGCTAATCAGACTACGTCAAGAAGAGAGCAGTAGATTTAAACTGAAGGAGAACGGAGAAATGGGACATGAGATTGATTGAAGGATTTATCATCCAGATACAAAGAGAGAAAAGGTGAGAATATAGATGAAGAGATGTCAAAAACGCGTACACTAGATGCATGGCAGAAGTAGATGCACTTCCATATTTGTTTTCCCAATTCCTGTTTGCTATGGTCTTTGCACAGAGTAGGTACAACAGAGTGATATGTTCAAATGCTGCATCTGATACCAAACATTTTCTCTCCAATAATATGAAAGACACTGGCTGTTGACAGAACCCAGCAGGACAATATTTTTGTTTGCAGGTGCAAAGGCAGTTTACTAAGATAGTTTGCGACACCAGAAGCAGGAATTTACAACATACATCCTGACAAGAACGCGAGACTAGAGCTGGGAATCCCAGAAAGAGAGAAACGTTGAGTGGGAGCATGACACCTCAGATGAGGATCAAATATTGTTTTATAAGTTTTGTACAACGTATACATCACATTTCATGAACTGTGTCTCCGTTGTACATTCTGAATATATTGTACAAATATGTACAATCTTACCTTAATGCACGTCCAATGATTAAATACTGTATGTGAAATCATTCTTCCCCATTTCAAACTGTCCTGTTTTGTTTTCATTTTCCCTTGCTATTCCTTCTTCTAAATGTATTGTCTTTATTTCTTTGTATTTCATTTATTCCATTTGTCAATAAAATATTGGAAACTGGGAGACTAACACTTTACTTCTCTCCAGTTTCCACACCGACTGTCTCCTATTCCTTTCTGTTTCTTAACCAATGACACAGACATGCTGTCTCTGACCCTTTAATCCCAATGTAATTGTAAACACATTTACTTTTGGGCTAATGGTAAATATCTGGGAAAGAAGAACTGAATATTCTGTGCAATAAGATGTTTGCATGTTTAGAAACGAATTCATGAAGTGCAGAGCGTAAAAGATAAAATGTTGCTTTATTAGGGTAGCGACAGGAATGTCCAAAGAAATCTGTATTTCTAATGCTTAGGGCAGTTGTCTCCAGAGACAGTTTTTAGACTGATATTTGCTGACGTGGACGAAACTTAATTCTTCTAACAACTTCTCGATTTGCTGTTAATAGAATTGTTACGTAAAACATTGCATGTGCGTACTATAGCAGAGTCACAGAGCATGTGAAAACAAAGCATCGCCTTTCTCTTTCATGTAACATTGTTGGTATTATCGGAGATAGTCGGTAAGACCAAAAGCAGTCGATGTCTGTACATCACCCAGACCAGCTATTGTTGTTACAATATATATTTTGCAGTAATGGGGTTAAGTGGAGATTCTGTTCAGTGACTGTGACTGACATCAGTCTCCATGGATCCCAACTGTGTCCCATGAGGCTTTCCCTCTGCTACTAATAAGGGACTTTTAAAATTATATCAGCGAGAGCATCATTCTCAACACGATTGGAACCAACAGCTCCGGAGAATGGGAGAGATCAAAATCTGAAAGCAACAGACTTGAATGTTCCAACATGAATCAGAATCTAAGAAGAATAGACGGGAAGGTTCCAACAATCGATCAGAATCTGCGAACATTAGACTGGGATGTTCCCGCATTGGATCAGAATCTGAGATCAATGCATTTGAATGTTACAAAAATGTACAGGAGTTTATCTATTAGTCTGCTCGTTCTTTCTCTGGATTGGATGAGGTTAACATGGCGGATTCGATGTGCACTGATAATTATTCAGGCAGGTTACTTTCCCATCCTCGCTATAATTGGTGTTCCTGGTAAGTCTATCTCAGCTCATTTATTAATTGTGTAAATGAGTTTGAGCGTCATCGCTACTTATGTTCTGTATATTCGGCAAAGATGCAAAGCATTGTATTCGCTTTCAATCACATACTCCATTCCCATTTCATGAATGTTGTTCTCGTCAATTACAAACATCACAGGAGAAACAAAATATTAATAACCACGACTTTCCCGTTTGGTCCTGAGTTGATCTATATCTCAATAATTTCTCTATCACCAAACCTGGCCACTACCAACTCCTCAATATCACCAGTCGTCATTTCTGCCTCAGTGCATTTTGCGAATAAACCATCACCGATACCTTTTCGGTTGCAGTTCTCTTCTGACCTTTCTTCCAGTTACAGATATTTTGATCAAGAACTGATTCCTGTCTCGACCTGGACCTGTGTCAGGTACAAACTGTAAACTCGGTTTGATTCTAAACTGTTGTTGCCACATCTTTATGTCAACGGTTTCCGCATAGCTTGTAACCTAACACTAATGAGAGTGCTGTGCTGTCCGTGAAGGCACAGTTTCAATGTACTATTTTGATTTTAGAACGTTCTGAGCAGGATTGGGTCCCATGTCAATCATCTTCCAAGCGCAGTACTCCAACTTTTTTATTTAGTGACGGAGACCATCTCTGCCCCCACTGACGGGAACACATCAGTTCTGTCTCCACAGTGAAACATTATAAAAATTATCCAGAAATACTCCAGGTCAGAGTGACTGTTTAAATTGAGACTCTTTGGGAGATTAGAATTAAGAAAGAGAAGTTAACCAAAAAAATTCTCTTTGAACTGAAGATTCTTAAGTTGCTGCAGCAGACCAGCCCCATCCCAGAGTATTCAGGGAGCTGGCAATAGAGCGAGTGAAAGGGTTATAGAATTGTTCAGCACAGACACAGATTCTTCATTGTAACCAATCCATGACTAACACAATCCCAAATTAATCTAGTCCCACTTCCGGACACATTTAAATGTTGTTACGACAATAAATAAGTATTGAATTTCTTTTAAAACTGTTTATGCCGGAAACTCTGCTTCCTGATGTCTGGAAAGTTGCTTTTGTAACCACAAATTATGTAACCGGGAGGGTGAGGTAACACAAATGCGTCTAAATAATGGGCAATTTGATGTCTGTCCTAAGGAATATATCGGAATCTTTTTATAAGAAACGTAATAAATGGATGTGTGGGGAATCATAATGTGCTTGGCAAAGTCACCTTAGCTTCCCGAAAGGGAAAACATCTTTGAGAAACCTGTGGTGTTTGGGTCAGATGAGGCGTCCACAAATAGGAACCCAATGGCACCCGTGGATTTGCAATAGCAGTATTCTTTCGATGTCATTATTGGCAGGTGAGTGAAAGTTCATGAGTAAGGTGGGATATATAAAGTGGTTTGGGAATAATTTAGTGAAGATAATACAGAGGTCAGCGCCCATTTCTGCACTGAAGGACATTACTCACGCGGTATCACACGGGTCAGTATATAAACCACAGCAATTTGCAAGGTAGGCACATCATTTGGATGAAGGTTACTATTAACATAGATCTCATTTTGCATTGAGTAAATTGTGCGAGGTTGGAAAGAGTCGTAGTCCGAAAGGACCTGCATGTCCTTGATCAAGAGTCACCAAATAATACATCCAGGAGTCTTAAAGTCATAGAATCTGACAGCACGCCAAGTAGTCCATGCCGACTGGTTATGAAGCCAAAAGCATATCTGGTTACTTTGAGACCGGACGTGTTTTGCTGAATATGAAGTACAACCACCGCTGCCAGGTCATGGGCAGAGACTTCCAAATGTAGCAACGTTCTGTTAAACAGATACCTGAGTTTTGGTTGTCGTCTCGTCAACAATTCAAATTTCACCAATTCATTTTAATCATGCACAGGATACCAGAAGCCGCTGGAAGCTGAACTTTAGTGCTTTGACACATGGAACCAATCACGTTATCAGAATTAAATGTGTCATCGAAGTTTATAAAACAGTAATTTTGAAAATTCGAGAACGATTTACAGCCATCGAACAGCGGAATGTACTGTTGTAGTGTCGGGGAGCAAACTGGCCAACTAACTTCTTGATCTCAAATAAAGTTTAAAAAAAAGCTCCCGATGAAGGATGCTTTTTCATATAAAACCTACTTGCAGCAAACAAAAGTTGAGCTAGGGAGATCTGCAGCTAAAAAAATTGAAGACAGCGGATCGGACAGAGACTGCGTGGTCAGGAGATTAAGTGAGCCCAACTATTCATATGTGGATTAGGGAACAATTTTTTTTATAGGCTTGAATTCAGAAAGCAGACAGCGAAGAAAAGGGAGTCTGAATTTGTTAAGATTTGTTGTCTATTGTTTACTATTTGACATCAGATTCTTTTAGATACTGGAATTTAGGAGTTCCCTATCACGCATGTTTTAACAGGTTGCGAGGCATGGTGAGCTTTTTGGGAGTTGGGCTTAATTTACAGAGGGATTCGTCATCGATTTAATGACAGTTTGGGGGCTTGTCGTTCGGAATTTAGACAGATGCCAACGGATTAGGCATATAAATGGTCCTAACGGATTCCAATATTTGGCAATTGGGTTCTTGGATTTTCATATAAAACGTAGGGGAGAAAATGTGTTTAATTGTGGTTTCTTGTGGTTGGTTCAATTAAAAAAAAACAAGAGAAATTGTTCTTAACATTGCTAAAGACGTTCTGGGGCTTGAAAGTGATTTCTAAATTTGCCAAGAAAGTTCAGAAAGACAGAAACACATACTTTTAGAATTAATAAATATGTCAGAATTGTGTTTAACTACGGACAAACGGAAAGCAGAAATTGTGACGGAGTTGTTCAAAAACTGAGGCGAATGAGATTATCAGACAACTTTGCAAACGTGACAAATGGAGTTAGAAGTTAAATAAAGAGATGGAAAGAGAGAGCGTGAGGAAGAGAGACCGGAAAAAGAAATAGAGAATTTGAACTTCTGTAGTTGCAAGTTATTCAGGAAAGTCAAGTTAACAGGATGGAGATGAAGGGATACAGTAGATCGATGTGCAGATAAGTTAACACTTTGCCACATATCGATGACAAAAATGTCGATATTTTTAAATTTCATTTGAAGTATTGGCTGGGCAGATGGAGTTGCCAGTTATTTGAGTGTAAGGTTAGTACAGACTAAACTTGTAGGCAGAGCTCTTCAAGTATTCACAGTGTTGTCAGATGAGTGATCAGGAGATTATGCAAATATGGAACAGATTATTTTCAGTGCTTATGAATTAGTAACAGAAGCATATAGATAGCAGCTCCGAAACATAAATCTGGAACCAGGTCAGACTGAACTTGAGTTTCAAGGACTTAAACATATTAAGTTTGATAGATGGTCGTGGGCCTTTAAACGATTCAAGTCGTATGAGGCTGTAAAAGAGATTATTCTGCTCATAGATTTTAAAAGGTCTCTTCTAGATATGATAAGAATTCATGTGAATAAACAGAAAGTTCATGAACTGAGGAGAGTTGCAGAGATGGCAGGTAAAAAGGCATTTGTGAAATTAAGTTTGTGGCAAGATTTTCCTCTCGTGAGGGACAGAAATTGAGAGTTTGGGGATCTTACTCAATAAAACAAAACGTACAGTGCATTAGTAATGTTTTACCAAAAGGTAAAATGGAGCCCATGAGTGTGGAAAGGTGGTGCAAGTCCTCAGGTATTTTCACTACAAGTGAGTTGAGCTCATAAAATTACAGGGTCAGTGGTTTAAGGTGAAGACTGAGAAAAGGTGTTTTTTTTCTCCCTTAATTTGTGACAGACAAAGTGATAGAAGAAAGGCACTGTTGGAAAAGAGGCTGGGCCAGTGGCATTTGGGCAAGTAGTAAAGGAAACCACAAGAAAATTCGAAGAGCTGCAGTAGAGTACACAGCCTGTGTAGGGGTTGGGTCTGGCGCTCGTGAATGATCTCAGTAAAGATTTCGCCTCTTTATGCAAAGTATACTCAGAAAGTTGAGAGTGAGAAAATCAAGAAGTATAGTTTTGCGAGATATGAGATTTGCTCAGTCTCGAGTAGTCGAAAAGTGTGGCGCTCGAAAAGCACAACAGATCAGACAGAATCCAAAGAGCTGGCCAATCGACATATCAGGCATAAGCCCTTCATCAGCAATGTGATGGGGGGGAAAGGTTCAGAAAGATAAATAAAAGGGAAAGAAGTTGTGCTGGTGCAAAAGGCGCTGGGAATGCAGCAGGAAGATGGAAGTGGGAGTGATAGTGATAGGTCTGAGGGGAGGCAGGAGTGGATAGGTGGGAATGAAGATGGACAGTTCGGACATAACCAGAGGGCGGTGCTAATTTGGAGAATTGGAACTGGAATGAAGTGAATCTGCCTAACTCTCTGATTTTCTGTGATTCTCTGTGATTATCTGTCACTCTCTGTGACACTCATAGAGCCGCAGAGTCACAGAGATGTACAGCACGGAATCAGATCCTTTGGTTCATCACGTCCATCCCAACCAGACATCCTAACTCACTCTGGTGCGACCTACCAGCGCCTGGCCCGTATCCAGATGCATTTTACACGTTGCAGATGTACTAGCCTCCACCACTTCCTCTGGCAGGTCATTCCATACACTTAACTCCCTCTGAGTGAAAAGGTTGCCTGCTAGATCACTTTTGTATCTTTCCCCCTCACCCGATACCTATTCCCTCTAGTACAGGACTCTCCCACCGGCAGGGAAATTACTTTTTCCAATTACCTTATCCATGCCCCTCATGATTTTATAAACCTCTGGAAGGTCACATCACAGTCCCTGACGCTCCAGGAAAAGTAACCCGATCCTATTCAAACTTTCTCCGTTGCTCAAATCTTCCAACTCTGGCCACGTCATTGTAAATCGTTTCTGAGCTTTTTCAGTTGTCACAACATGTTTCCAATAGGAAGGAGACCATAATTGGACGCAATATTCCAGCAATGGTGTAACCAATGTCCAGTGGTCTAACCAATCCAGTTGCAGCACTACCTCACATATCTTGCGCTAAATACTCTGATCAATAAAGGAAAGCATACAAACGCCTTCTACACGATCCAATCCAACTGCGACATCACTTTCAAGGAGCTATAAACCTGCACTTCAAAGTCTCTTTGTTCAGCAACACTTCTAGAATCTTAAAATTAAGTGTATAATTCCTGCCAAGATTTGCTTTTCCAAAATACATCACGTCACATTTAGCTACATTAAGCTCCATCTGCTAGTTCTCAGCCAATGGCACATCTGATAAAGATCCCATTGTAATCTGAGGTGACCTTCTTCGCTTTCCACTACACCTCCAATTTTGTTGTCATTAGCAAACTACAAACTGTACCTCTTATGCACAAATCCAAATCGTTTGTATAAATGTTGAAAATTAGTGGGCCCAGCACCATTGCTTGTGGCACTCCACTGGTCATAGGCCTCCAGTGTGAAAGACATCCCTCCAACACCACCCTCTGTTTTCTTCCTTTCAGTCAGTTTTGTAACCAACTGTTGGGGCAGGGGAGATCTGAAAACTGTTGAAAGCGATAATGATCATGTGTGCTTTTCCAAACTATCAGCATCACCCCCAACCTGAATCTACTGATCGCCTTCCGAGCTACCTTCCGCTCAGCTCCCCGCCACCCTCCAACTTATCTCTCCACGCTTTCCTCCAACCCCCCTTTCGTAAAGAAGTGCTTACGCCTGAAATGTCGATTCTCCTGCTCCTCGGATACTGCCTGAACTTTTGTACTTTTCCAGTGCCACATTCTATTCTGCAGAATCTGCAGTCCTCACTTTCTCTCAGCTTCTCATCGTAATAGATGTAAATATTTGCATTATTTCTGACAAGTTACCCAAGTCTGTCATAATTTGTGGAATAAGGGACCGAAATGTCGGACTATCCTGTGTAAAGCAGTTTGGAGAGCCAAACCAAGACTGTAAGAGTGACTGACGAGTGTCAGTTCCAGAAATGCAGTTTGTTATTGGGAACGATTTAATATGTTCCAAGGTGGGTGTGACACCACTTGTAAATGAGAAGCCAAAGGAAGACAATCGAACAGAGAAGTTGAAAGAATAATCTCCTGCAATTTTTCAGGACTATGTAGTAACAAGCTCCCACTCTCGTATATTACAGCAGGAAGCACAAACTAAAGAAAAAGACGAAAGACTTGATGTTCATACAGCTGACACTCTGTTTGATGTAACGGTCCAGGAAAGGAATCAAAATATATTGTCGAGCATCATTAACTTAAAGATATTATCCTGAGATGAAAATAGAGACCACAGCAGTTTAGTGCAGATGGGAAATTGGAAATGCGCCAGATTATGACCCAGTGGCACATTGACAGTATTTGTTACGAGTAGCACATGAACTACCTGTAAGAGATCAATTAGATGCACGGAAGACTCAAGATAGGGTACAAATGCATATCTCGTGACCGAGAATGCATAAGGAATGTTTTTGTTTTGCCGTATATGCCATACATGCCCAATAGTCAGTACGCCATAAAACGAGCAACTTTATTGCCGACTCCTGCATTTAAAGAACATTCCACTCAGATTATGATTAATTGTGTAGGTCCCCTTCTTAAATGAGAGTGCGAACAAATATTTGCTAACCATAATGAAGTTTCTGCAAGATTTCCAGACGCAATTCCATTGTGGAGTGTTAAGGCGGAAAGGGTGGTGGAGGATTTGGTAGCTTTCTTTACTCAGTATTGGCTACCAAGAGATATTGAATCAGACCAAGAATTTCACTGTGTCCCTCGGTTGTTGAGGGAAATCATGGATGGCTTCGGAATACAGCACGTTATATCAAGTGTGTACCATCCTGAATCTCAGGGATCCTTGGAAAGTTAGCATCAGACGGTGAAGACCATGTGAAAAACATACTGTCATGATTGCCCGAATGATTGTGATAAAGGTGTCCCATTTATATTGTTTGCCATTAGAGATGCCCCAAATGAGTCGACTCAGATTAATTTCATTGAGTTAATATTCGGACATGAAGTGAGAGGTCTATCAAATTAGTTCAAGAGAAACTGACAGAACCAAAATCGGAGATCTCATACTTGGGTTATGTGTATGAGGTGAGGGAGAGATTAAATAGGGTAGGTGAGTTACCTAAGCAGCACCTGAAGAGGGCACAGCACAGAGTGAAGCAAGTGGCAAATAAAAACTCTGAAATTCGGATGTTTTCACAAGTGGATGACCGATTAGTAATGCTACCAGAAGGAGTAAATCCCGTCTTAACCAGGTGTAGTGACATCTTCCAAACTGACAAAACTTGACTTTGGTAAACTATCTTGTAAAAATGCCGGATATTAAAAACAACGGTATTCGGGATTTCATGTGAATATGTTCAAACCTTTCTAAAAGAGAGAAAAATACACTGAGAAACAGGTGTTACTTGCCGCCTCTCAGAGTGAGGAATCAAATCCAGATGTCATGTAGTTTGATGTGTCTCAAAATATTGAAATAACAACGGAGTCTTTGAGGTGTGGAATCGGATAATGAGGTATCTGTCGCACGAACAAAGAACACAGTTGCTTATTTGTTGCAGCAATGTGAGGGCATATGCAGAAACAAGATGGGAGGACTAACAGTATTGTGCATGAAGTGGAAGTAGGGAATGCTGTTGCGATATAATAAACACACCTACAGGCTGAATCCACTCAAAGTCACAAAAGTCCAGAAGGAATTGGATGTGACTTTCAGCCAAGGTGTCATCGAACCGAGTCAGAGCAAGTGGAATTCGCGCTTTGTGTTAGTTGACAAACCTCATGTGACTAAACGACATTGTGTGGACTATCAGAATGTCAGCATTGTAACAAAATCGGACTGGGATCCAAAACCAAGATTGGAGGACAGCATCCATAACGTTTGACAAGCCACACACATCACAAAGTTGGAGTTACTGCGTGGTTACAGGTTGGCACCTCTATGAAACAATAAAGTCCTGGCAAGATCACATGGAACATATGGCATAGCTCGTTGAGCGATTAACAAAAAGCAAAACTGGAAATAAACCTAAAGAAAATAGGATCCACGAAGATAGTGCTAACGTCTTGTAACATTACATTTGTCATTAAGGGTTGATCCCATGGAAAACAAAGCCGAAGGCCATTGAACATTTTCCACGACCATCCACGAAGAAATTTGTCCTTCAATCTTTGGGTCTGAGTGTATTCTACCTCAAGTTTATTGCCAAATTCAGCAGTATAGTGACACCACTGATGGATTCACTAAAGAAGAAAACAAACTTTTGGAGAACAAAACAATGCCAGGAGGCATTTGAAGCAGTATTAATCACTGCAGCATCTTTAGCTATACCAAAATTTTGGGAACCCTTTAAATTCCCGACTGAAGCTAGCAAAATAGGGATTGGAGATTTTGTTTTGCGGAGACATGATGATGGAATTGAATGGCTAATTGGTTAGTTGTCAAAAACGAAACTCGTTGCACACCGGAAAATAAAAACTACATTAATGAATAAGAATTGTTGAGTTTGGTCCTGGCTTGACAACACTTTTGTGTGGAGGTGACATACAGATTGTCAGAGACAGTTGTATTCAATCACGTCAATTCACTCAAGTTTTTCGAACGATGTAAAAACTAAAATGAAAGACTATTTCATTGTAGTCTTAGGCTACAGAAAGTTAATTTCAAAAACGTACATGTTGTGGCTCGTAAATATGTGATAGCAAATGTGTTATTGCGGATTTAAAGGAAAATGTGTACATGAACTTTGACTTCTTACAATGTTGTGTATGTGTACAAAATTCATATGAAAGGTATAACTTTGATTAATGATATTGTATTTCATAGTAATGAAATGAAGAATTAAAGGAAAATATGAACCCATCTTTTCGTTCTGATGTATTTTTTTCTTAAAGGGTAAGGTGTTATGAAGTCGAAGAAATGTCTGGTCATTTTAAGGTGGAAAATGCATTTCTGAATTTCAAGTACAGGTACAGCTGCCCGCGGGTGGCACGGTGGCTCAGTGGTTAGCACTGTTGCCTCACCCCACCAGGGGCCTAGCTTCAATTCCAGTCTTGGGCGACTGTCTGTGTGGCGTTTGCACATTCTGCGTATATCTGCATGGGATTGCTCCGGGTACTCCCGTTTCATCCCACATTCTAAACATGGGCATGTTAAGTGAATTCGCCATGCTAAATTTCAGTAGCTGGTAGCTGCATTATTTGGGGTGGGTTACTCTTCGAAGGGTGGCGTGGACTTGTTGGGGCGAAGGGCCTGTTTCCACACTGTAGGGAATCTAATCTAAAGGACAGACTGTTCCAAATGTAACAAGTGGATGTCAAATGGGTACCTGAGGTTTGTTTGTTATTCGAAAACAATTCGAATATAAGAATAAAGCTTTACTTTATAGCAAGGATATCAGAAGACAATGGAATTTGAATTTTATGGGTTTGACACCTGGAACCAAATCAGATTATGAGAATTTATGCAGAATTATATTAAACAGTTATTTTGCAATTAGAGGGTGAGCAACTGCCATGGAACAGCAGAGCAACTGCTGTAGATTCTGAGAGCTAACTGGCTATTGAACATTATTTTGGTCAAACAAAGCTTTGCACATAAAACCTACTTGTAGTTTAAAAAAAGCAAGAAGGTGACTCAGGGAGATCATCAGCTGGAATAGTGAACACAGTGGAGAAGACAGAGACTGCGTCATCTTGAGAGTAAATTTATTTAATGTTTATAAGTGGGTAATTGGAACAGCATGATTTTATGGAGTTGGAGTCAGACAATACGTAGTTTAGAATAGGGAGGCTTGGATTTGTGAATAGTTGTTGTTTAGTTTGCACTGTTAAAAGTAAGAAACTAAATTGTTATTTTTCTTGAAATACTGGAATGTAGGAGTTCTCTGCCGCTCATGTTTCATCAGATTAAGAGACGAAGCGAGCTTTTATGGATGTTTGATTTAATTAACAGGGGGTTCGACCTCCGTGTCGTTAATGTCTGTCCATGCTAACCCCAATTCCTTGCAGTTGGTCGATATCCTTCTAGTCCGTACCTAACCATATATTTGTCCAAATGTCTTTTACATGTAGTTAATGTACCCACTTCAATCAAATCCGCTTGCAGCTCAATCCTTATGAGTACCAGCCTCTGTGTAAAAAGTTGCCCCTCTGGTTCCTTTTATTCTTTCCCCTCTAACTTTGCACAGACGCCGCCTTGTCCTCCATTCTCTGATCCTTGTGAAAAAACTGTGAGCAATCACTCTCTCCGTGTCCCTCATGATCTTATGCACATTGATAAGGGCCTCCTCATCCTCCTCTGTTGTAAAGAAAATTCCAAGATTGTTCAATCTCTCCCTTTAAGTCAGACCATTGAGAACTGGCAAGATCTTTGCAAATTTCTTCTGCTCTCTTTCCACTTTAATGACATCTTTTCTGGAACACTTTGAAAAAAAAAACTGAACACAATACTCCAAGTGCGGCCTCACCGAAGTCCTGTGTAACTGCAACATGATTTCACAATTTCTATATTCAGTGCCCTGTTTGATGAAGGCCAGTGTGCAAGTTTTCCTGCCCTGTCTAACTGTGACTCCACTGTCAGAGAACCATGAACATGAACTTCAAGGTCTCTCTGTTTCTTTACTTCAAGCCCGATCATTCATCGTGAAACTCCTACTTTGATGCGGCTTTCCAAAATGCAAAGCCTCTCACCTACCTGTATTAAACTCCATTTGCCATTTCTCAGCCCACTTCCCCTGGTGATCAAGATCCTGCTTCAATTTCTGATAAACCTCCTCACTGTCAACGACGCCACCTACTTTAGTATCATCTGCAAAGCTGCTAATCATGTCTTGTACATTGCTACGCAGTTCATTGATATAGATAACTAATAGCAGTGGTCCCAGCACCGAGCCCTGAGGCACACTACTCGTCACAGGCCTCCAATTCGACAAACATCCTGCCACTATTGCCTTCTACTGCTAAAGATCAAGCAAATTGTGTATCCAATTGTCCATCTCCCCTTGAATTCCATGCAATGGAATTCCAGATCATCCTGCCATGTGGAGCCTTATCAAATGTGTAACTGAAATGTACAGAGACTACGTCTCCCTCCTTGCCCTCGTGAAAACTCCTGGTCATTTCATCAAAGAACTCGAACAAATTTGTGAATAAAGCTTTCCCACTCAGTCCCATGCTGACTGCTGCTAATCATACCCTGTTTAACTAATGAGAGCAGGAAGTGATATGTTGTCCTTCGTGGAAAAATGATTGAAGTACATAAGTAAAATCATCTTCCTGCAGCTGTATAGCCTTGTTGAGAGAGTATTTGGGGCACTCTCTATAGATTTGATCTCCATTGTAAGGAATGAGCCCTCTTGCCACAGACTCAGGTGTTGATACCATGAGGAGAGAAGGAAGAAACTGAGTGTTTTTCCTGCAGAGCTGCGATAGAAGAAGAGACAGTTACGCTGAAACTTGAGGTTCCGCAGTAATCACTTCTTTCCAAAAGAGACGTGGATAGGGTGAGAAATGCAACACATTAACCAGGATTGATTGATTTGATTTATTGTCTTGCGTACCAAAGTACAGGGAAATATAAAACACTATTTGTGAGCAGTAGAGGCAGATCACAGTAAACGTGCACTACACAAGATCCACATGAAAAAGAACGGCATTATTTCATCTCAGAGAGTCCAACCATTAGACTAATTCGGATTTCCTGATACGTTTAATGCCTTAATTAACATTCCCTACATCAATGTGCAGTCGGTGTGTGACGATGTACTGAACGTCATGTTGTTCACAATCTCCAGTTAGGCATTCCTACCAGCGTCTGATTTCCACAGAGAACATCAGTCTGTCTTCTCAGAGATGGTAGATGCATTCTTGAGACTTCACACAAAACATTTGGTTTCCTCCTTAATGCTAGAAAACCATGTTAAAGTCCCACTTGTGTATTATGAACAATGAAGCACAAGGAACAACGTGGATCAGTCTGTCTGTGCAGCCCCTGCACCACTTATTTACCATGTTAGAGCACCAATTAGGAGAAAGTGAGGACTGCAGATGCTGGAGCCAGAGCAGAGAGTGTGGTTCTGGAAATGGACAGCAGATCAGGCAGCATCCAAGAAGCAGGGAAATTGAGGTTTCCAGCAAAACCCTTTCCAGGAATCAGCATCAATCACTTCATTCTGTCCTGATCCTTCCCTGGTTCTTATTTTACAGTTCGATGAGTCGTCTAGTGTAACAATGCTTTAGCTTAAAGAGGGTATTTTGTCCCTGGTTTCTCTTGGTTTTGGTTTCGCAGTAATATCAGAAACTATTGGGATCTCAACAGATTTGGAAGAATCAATGAGTGTCTTCTGGCTGCTACTCTCTGTTACTTTACTCTTGATGAATGGTTTTGCTTCGTGGATTGGAGAGCTACTTGTGCCAATCTGCGCCTGCATCTTCCTTTCATTTAACGGGTGGGTATATGGGATGATCCTGTACAGAAACAGTCAATTAGGAATAGTTCCTGGACACATTATTCTGTTAAGTTGTCCAATCGAGTTCATTTCTTCTAAATTACCTTTATCTGCAGTGTTTAAATGCTAAACACCGAGTTGATAGAACAGTCAGATTACATCTGGAGCAGACACCTTACATTTCCTATTAAGTAAGAAAACTTTAGCGTCTAGGCTACTGCCTTCAAATAATTTCGACGGTCACTGGTGTGGTCCATAACCCTAGACTTATTCTCTTACTGGCTAATCGGTTGGAGGCACTGAAAGAGCAATCACTTTTCTTCTCCACCAGAGTCAATGGTCTGAATGACGTCTTCATATTCCTGTGAAACCAGTGCGAGGTGCTAAATGAACTCTTCAGTTCATTGTGGCAATGTACAGTGTTAGGCCATACTGTTACATGAATGCTACCGACACTTTAACAGCACAAGCCTCAGCGCCGTCTTGGTCTTGCTTTGCCTGAACACAGGTCTAGTTCACGGGTGTTGGGGGGGAGGAAATTATTCTGAACATTTTGGAATTCTCAGTGACAATCCCCATTTCTGAACTTATTGTAGGGAGGGTGGGGAATGGGAACAGGCGGACGTTGAGAGGGCAGTTGAAGATGTTTGTGCCGAGGAAGATAAGCTGAAGATCCCCAACAGAGATGTCCTGGGAGTGAGATGATTGACATTCACGAAACATAAACATCTTCCTTTGTGCTTTGATTGAATCCAGCCACTGGAGGGTTGACTCTGATTCCAATTAACTCCAGTTTTCTGAGCTCGTTGATATCAACCTCAGTCAACCAGTGCCTTGATAACTGTACCACTCAATATTAACTGAACTCTTGTTTTCACCACTTTTGTTAATATCAATCAGACATGGTATAGGAATAGCAAATGTTTAAATCAAACAGAGGTTAGTGAATGTCTGGCATTCTCTTCCAGAGTGTAAGTGGAGCGAGTTGGCAGATCGTATTTGAAGAAGAGTTCGATGGATACTGATCTGTAGTGGTTCTGTTCGCCGAGCTGGAAGTTTTTGTTGCAAACGTTTCGTCCCCTGGCTAGGACACATCATCCGTGCTGTGGAGCCTCCTGCAAAGTGCTTCTTTGATGTTTCTTCCGGCATTTATAGTGGTATACCACTATAAATGCCGGAAGAAACATCAAAGAAGCGCTTCGCAGGAGGTTCCACAGCACTGATGATGTCTCCTAGCCAGGGGACGAAACGTTTGCAACAAAAACTTCCAGCTCGGCGAACAGAACCACTACAACAAGCACCCGAGCTACAAATCTTCGCACAAACCTTGGATACTGATCCGTCATATAGTTGAGGTATCAGAAGAATTTGACATGAAGGAAGATTTGAGACCGAGGGTGGAACTGCGACAATCTTAGTGAAGGGCAAGGCAGGCTTGCTGGGTGAACGACCTGCCCCTTCTTCTGATTTTCTGACATTGTGTTATTGGAAATTTGGTTGGTGCTATTTTCCTGGAACCTCTATTATTGAATGTTGCAGTCAACGCGACGATTTTGTGAACCTTCTCTGGATGAGCTTTTGAGGCTGTATCCACAGTGAGAATGGGTCCATAACATAATCAATAAACGAAGCACAAGTTGCAGATAATGGGGGTGCTGTGAAGAGAGGTACGTGGCCTAATTCAAACTGAACCTGGGTTTTCCAGTTACATTTTCCAAACCTCCCGAAACCGTGCCTGGGGGTCTTGAGGGTCTGAATGGTCTCCTCTGCTTCTGTGAATCAGGTTACAGGGGTAAATGGCCGTCCACGGTTCCTTGTAGCAGGTCGGAGAGGCTGATTGGAACCTAGGAACATGGGACTGAGGAGCAGGAGTGGGAGATTACATAATTTGAACCTTCTCCTGGCAGTAGGAGTATGGCTGATCAGGCTGTGATCTCAGCTAAACATTCCTGAATTTTTCCCATTATCCGTGACTGAAATCACTGTCAAATTGTTAACTAACTTAGCTCTAAATCAATGTGGACATAGAGACCCCACAAACGGGGTGAACATAATTCCTACTCAAAGGGTAATTTCAGAATTTCGGAGCATCCCTCTTATGGAAATAAAGAATCATAAAGCATGGAAGCAGACACGGTAGTTCAATGTGTTCACTCCGAACAGATAACCAACTCAGATCTTGCCCTATTTTCCAGCATTTCGCCAATATCCGTACAATTTTAGACACTTTTTTACATGTGCAGTCGTACGCGCCTTCACCACTTCATCTGACAGCACTTCCCATAAACACACCACTCGCTGCGTAAAAGTTTTGCCACGATCGTCCCTTTACCAATCATTCCCACTCGCCTATAACATATGCCCTCTTGGTCTGGACTCCCATGTCCTGGGAACGCTCTGTGGCTATTCAGACAAGGCATGCTCATGATGATATTATAAGTCTCTGGATTGTCGCCTCTCAGCGTCTGACAATCCGAGGGAAACCTTTCAATCTTTCCTGCCTCTCCATTGACGTCAGATCCACTCTTCTGAACATTGTTTTGAATCTTTTCTGCAGCCAAACGAACTGTTCACAGTATTCTTAATGTGGCTTCAACAACATACTGCACAGATGCAACACGTCACCTCAGCTCTTAAGCTGATTGCCCTGACTAATTCAGGCAAACGTGCCAAATTTATTTTGCACCACTCTGTCTACCTGCGATTCGTCTTTCAAGGAGTTCTGCAGTTGGTGACCAAAGTCACTTTCTTCTACAACACACCCCAGAACCTTACCATTAAGTGTATATTTCATGTCCTGATTTGCCTTCCCAAAATGGAAAACAGCATACTGATCTGAATGTATCCTTATCAGACAATCCTTGCCCCATTGGTCCAATTAATTGTGGCATCGTTGAAGTCTAAGATAATTCACCACATCACCTTTTTAATGTCATTTGTAAACTTACCAACTATGCCTCTGTATTCACATCCAAATCTTTGTACAAATATTAGTGTAACTCATTACAAAATGAAAAATTGAGAGGTTGTGCAAAATGTTATTCTGATTCTGAAATATTCTGCTCATGCAAACTGTTCACAATGAGATTTTATCCTGTAATTTTGAATTTGGATGAATTCTCTCTGCTTTCGTCAGTGAGGAGATTCCAATGCATTCTGGTCAGGAATACCCCACGAGTCTTAAAGATGATTCTGTTGTTTTTCGCTCGCCCACATTGCTGTTATTAGGAACAAGGAAGGATAGAGAGTGCAATGGACCGTCCCTTCTCAAGCCGATTACATTTTCTTCCTCTCTATTAAAATACGCCATAATGTTACCCTACACAGAAAGGGACCTTGCGGGATCTCCTTGAACATTGTCAGAACTTTTACTCCATCACATTCCCTGCTCCAAATAAGTACATCTTTGCTCCTCTCATATACAGAACCAATTGCTGAGCAGAACATGTACCAATTGATTTAAATCTTTCCCTTCCCACATTAAACCGATGCACTCTAGCTTTGTAACATGATGCGCTTAGTAAAAGCCTTGATTATTCATATTGATATCATTCACCTTGATACTATTAAGTTGGAGTGGGTTCAGAACAGATTAACCTGGATGTTGTTGGGAATGGGTAGGTTGAGTCATAAGGAGAGACTGGATATGCTGAGACTTTGTTTTACTGGAAAGTGTGAGAATGACGGGTGACTTCACTGAGGCTTGTAATCATGAAGGGTACAGATAAGTTGAAGGCCGCTGTCTTTTCCCTTGATTGGCGGATGCAAGATTGGGAATACTTTAAGTTGAGAGGAGAAACATTCACAAAAGTCATGAGGCCAATTATTTTATACAGAGACAGGGTTGTGCGTGCAATGAACTTCCAGAGACAGTGTAGTAAGTGGGTTCAGTTACATCGTTAAAAGACATTTAGACTAGTACATGGATAAGAAATCGGTTTAGATGGAACTGTGAGCAACTGCCCTCTACCGCTCCCCATCTGAATGAATCCCTGTTGTTTTTCACTTGTGCAGTGGCGTGGAGAGGCCAGCAGAGAGTTGCATTGCCTCAATTTAAATTCAGAAACATTGTTCCACTTACCTCACACAGAGACACACAGATACACAGACACTGGAATTGTGAGGACACGGTGTTGAACCCTTCTGGTAATGTCAACTAAATGCGTAGAAAACCTCACCTCGCCTCGTAATCTCTTCAAGTATATGTGGCAAGGAACTCCCAAATTCCACTATTTAGAAAACATCAAGTTCTTTTTAGCTCTGAAAATGAACTATAAATAGGAACTATTCACATCTCTAAGCCCCATTCTCTACACTGCTTATTACCTGGATCCAACTCTATAACAATATACGGTTTCAAGCAGACACTTATTCAAAATACACAACGTTATTTCAAAACCACACAGCAGCTGTTGTTTTCGGTGTCTTCTTCCGGCTGATGATCTCTGGGTCATTTTCGAACTTGTTAATATGGAGATGTTTCATATCAAAATGTACCTTTGATAGAGAGTGTGTTCTAATTTCTTGGGGCTGTGTTGATGGCATTTGCTCTTTCTGCAATTTTCAAAATTCCTGTATTTCTAATATCCACAACATCGGATCGTCTCATTGGTTCGATGTTGGAAAAAGAAGTTCAAAATCGATTTGTTTTTAATATCCTGGGGCATAATTTTAACTGATTGGTTGAACTCGATGTTTTTTGTCAAAATGGTAACCAGCTCAGGTATTTATTTCACAGCCTATTATTACATATTTACAGTTTCCATTTACATGCTGGGAATGTCATCTATTCATATACACAGTTGCTTGTAAGCTCGCAGTTTAGAACAGCATTCAGTCTCTCATAAAGAAAAGTACACGCTTTCAACTTCTTGACATTGATACCTGAATGTCAACACAGATAAGTGGAGCCTGCCTGGACTTTTCTTGCTCCGTGGTTTGTCAATATTTCATTCACTGTGTCTGGTGTGTCTCAGGATTTTGTTATTGCCCGGTTAGCAGCATGTCGTTACTTGATTCCATCCGTGGGGCATTGATCAGTATTTCACTTCTTCACACTCGTGAATGTGACAGGACATCAGTTGTTTCGTGGGGACTGTGATGCTACGACAATCTCAGTGCTTGGAGGCGGCAGTAAACTTGGAAGAACATAACGTGTGTGCAGGACAGTCTGGAACTCTACCAGGACAATGACACGTTTTTGTAATGTTCAGCTGTATGGTAGATTGCTGAAGAAGGGCTAATGCCCGAAACATCGATTCACCTGCTCCCTTCATGCTGCTTGACCTGGTGCGCTTTTCCAGCAACACATATTAAGCTCTGTTCTCCAGCATCTGCAGTCCTCACTTTCTCCGAGTATATGGCAGATGATGACAATGTAGAGAAGTGTGAGGTAAAAGATATTGAAAGAGTATTTAAAACAAAGTTTGTGAGAAGATTTGTAGCTCGGGTGCTCATTGTTGTGGTTCTGTTCGCCGAGCTGGGAATTTGCGTTGCAGACGTTTCGTCCTTGTCTTGGTGACATCCTCAGTGGTTGGGAGCCTCCTGTAAAGCGCTGTTGTGATGTTTCCTCCGGCATTTATAATGGATTGTCTTTGCCGCTTCATATAGATAAAGTAGACTGGGACTATGCTCATTGGAATTTATAAGAACGCGTGGGGATCACATGGAAAGTTAAAATTATGAAGTGAATAGATAAGATAGAAGCAGGGAGTTTGTTTCCACTGTTTTTTGAAACCAGAAATAAGGGGAATAGCCGCCAAATAAGGGAGAGCAGATTTAGGACTGAGTTGAGGAGGAACATCTTCATCCGAACGTGTGGAATTCCCGGCTGAGTGATGTACTTGCGATTGATTCGATTAATGTCTCCATTGGAACAGTAATGGGATTAAAGGTAATGGTAAGAGGGTGGTAAGTTAATCTGAGTCTGTGGAAAACCAGCCCTGATCTAATTGAAAGGCTGAGCCAGTTTGAGGGGCCAGATGACCTACTCTGCTCCTATTCCTGATGTTCTTGCGGATTACTATTAATAATTAATGTATTGTTATGCAAAGTGCCAGATGATTAAAGTTTTGGCGGGGTTTTCGACCGGTTGGCTGAAGGGATCTCACTGAACACCTCACGTTAATTGGTGCTCGAGCCTTCGCAGTCAGAATCACGTTGGGTATCCCCACTTCTTACTGCACACCATTCCCAGAGCAACCCACACATGCCACCCAACTCACCGGAGAGCCTGGGATTCATCAATGTCCAATGAACCAGTCCCACATTTGAATTCCTATAGTGCACTGACATAGACACAGTTCATGCAGAGCTCCCCAGCACAAACGCTGATATTGAGCCTTGAACGTTGCAAGCTGCGAGACATTGCTGCCTTCCCCAAACCTATGTTGTGTGCTTGGACATGGAGCGCCTTCTGTGTGGGGAGACTTGCAGGCAGGCCTTTACCTCGAACTAGGAAGGAGGCTATAAAACCAGACAATGCCTGCCTGCCTGCTCTGAAGATGCCACAAGGCTGGAGCAGTTTCAGTCATCAGGAAGAAAGTACAGAATTGTAAGGAGTTTTTTTTGTTTTTCTCCACTCTACCGCCTCACAGAGACCTAGGGATAATCTCACAATTCCCCTTGAGAAGAATGAATGCGAGGCAGCGAGATTATCTTAACATCAAGACAGGACTGAGGAAACATGTCGCTGAATCTCCCATTAATTCCAGCACAGACCACGACACTCAGATTGCACAGAAACCACTTGCCTGGATCTTAGAAACAGCAAGGAGAAACAAATACTGGTGGGGGTTATATGTCAAAGGCAAAACCGCAGGGTGGATTTTGTGCATATTATTAACAGCGAATTAGATTTGCAAGAAGTTGCTGGCAAAACTGAGCGGGTATGCTAACATATTTAGGAAGAAAGCAGAGTTATTATTTCAAAACAGGGCTCTCTTCTTCAGAACAGTTTTTGTTTCCGGTCTCCATCATCTGCTGCTCTTGGTTTTATTTTAGGTTGGCAAATATTGTACGTGCTGCAGTATTAATGAATGACTTCATCTGAGCAGGAGGGGAAGGGGCGAGTGCAGGCTTGCATGAGATGGGTCCATTCCTATCGAAAGCACTGTGCATCAGAGGTTGGAGGAGTGGGGCGGGTGGCACTTAATCCTTTGGTGAAGGAAAAGGTGTGCATGTCGGAGCTAACCAGCTGGAAGCTGCAAATGTGTTGCTGGTCAAAGCACAGGAGGCCAGGCAGCATCTCAGGAATAGAGAATTCGACGTTTGGAGCATAAGCCCTTCATCAGGAATAAGAGAGAGATAGCCAAGCAGGCTAAGATAAAAGGTAGGGAGGAGGGACTAGGGGGAGGGGCGATGGAGGTGGGATAGGTGGAAGGAGGTCAAGGTGAGGGTGATAGGCCGGAGTGGGGTGGGGGCGGAGAGGTCAGGAAGAGGATTGCAGGTTAGGAGGGCGGTGCTGAGTTGAGGGAACCGACTGAGACAAGGTGGGGGGAGGGGAAATGAGGAAACTGGAGAAATCTGAATTCATACCTTGTGGTTGGAGGGTTCCCAGGCGGAAGATGAGGCGCTCCTCCTCCAGCCGTCGTATAGTTGTGTTCTGCCGGTGGAGGAGTCCAAGGACCTGCATGTCCTCGGTGGAGTGGGAGGGAGAGTTAAAGTGTTGAGCCACGGGGTGATTGGGTTGGTTGGTTCGGGCGGCCCGGAGGTGTTCTCTGAAGCGTTCCGCACATAAGCGGCCTGTCTCACCAATATAGAGGAGGCCACATCGGGTGCAGCGGATGCAATAGATGATGTGTGTGGAGGTACAGGTGAACTTGTGGCGGATATGGAAGGATCCCTTGGGGCCTTGGAGGGAAGTGAGTGTGGAGGTGTGGGCGCAAGTTTTACATTTCCTGCAGTTGCAGGGGAAGGTGCCGGGGGTGGAGGTTTGGTTGGTGGGGGGTGTGGATCTGACGAGGGAGTCACGAAGGGAGTGGTCCTTGCAGAACGCTGATAGGGGAGGGGAGGGAAATATATCCTTGGTGGTGGGGTCCGTTTGGAGGTGGCGGAAATGGCGGCGGATGATACGTTGTATGCGGAGGTTGGTGGGGTGGTAGGTGAGAACCAGTGGGGTTCTGTCTTGGTGGCGGTTGGAGGAGCGGGGCTCAAGGGCGGAGGAGCGGGAAGTGGAGGAGATGCGGTGGAGGGCATCGTCGATCACGTCTGGGGGGAATCTGCGGTCCTTGAAGAAGGAGGCCATCTGGGCTGTGCGGTGTTGGAATTGGTCCTCCTGGGAGCAGATGCGGCGGAGACGAAGGAATTGGGAATATGGGATGGCGTTTTTACAGGGGGCAGGGTGGGAGGAGGTGTAGTCCAGGTAGCTGCGGGAGTCAGTCGGTTTATAATAGATGTCTGTGTTGAGTCGGTCGACCGAGATAGAAATGGAAAGGTCTAGGAAGGGGAGGGAGGAGTCTGAGACAGTCCAGGTGAATTTCAGGTCGGGATGGAAGGTGTTAGTAAAGTTGATGAACTGTTCAACCTCCTCGTGGGAGCACGAGGCAGCGCCGATACAGTCATCGATGTAGCGGAGGAAAAGGTGGGGGGTGGTGCCAGTGTAGTTGCGGAAGATGGACTGTTCCACATATCCTACGAAGAGGCAGGCATAGCTGGGGCCCATGCGGGTGCCCATGGCAACTCCTTTAGTTTGGAGTAAGTGGGAGGATTGAAAAGAGAAGTTATTCAGGGTGAGGACCAGTTCAGTCAGTCGAAGGAGGGTGTCAGTGGAAAATTTCAGGTCGGGATGGACGGTGTTAGTAAAGTTGATGAACTGTTTTCAGGTCGGGCTGGAATCCAACATCATCTGAGCAGATGTGCAGCTTCCAGAGAATGTGAGAAAATTCAATCACTCCGACCTGATGACTGGCGCAGCATGGTGACTCAGTGGTTATTTCAGTGCCTCACAGCTCCAAGGACACAGTTTCGGCCCCACCCCTGGCTTGATCTGTGTTATTTGCACATTCTCCCTGCGTTGTTGTGGGTTTCCTCCCACAATCCACCAACGTGCAGGTTAGGTGCACCTTCTATATCAATGTTCACAGACAAGACTTATGTGAAATATTTATGTCGTATCTCAGCCAACTCCTATGGTTCCACACAGAGGCAGACTTGCTGTTCTTCACGCGACCCTGTTTGCTCCCTAGTTTCCCTTTGAACATCAATGTAAGTGTATAATCTCTTGATTTCCCTTATCCGATTTGCTGAAGATGCCTCATGGGCGCAATTTTTCGCCATGATTTCCATTCAAAGTATGACACTACTGCCCTTGCACTCCTCAATAAGTTTACTTGATCCTTCCTCTTTATACCTATCTATTCCTTCCTTCTTTTCCTTGATTCGAACCTGAATTAGTTGTTCAGCATTCCTTAACCTACCAGCCGTGCCCTCCTCATGAACAGGACCATGCTGTCGCTGTAATCATATGTATGAAGGCCTCCTACATTCTTGGCACTAATGTATCCCAAGCAGCTTTTCAAAAAACTAGCCGAAAATGTTCAAAATTCGCCTGACTCAATTTCGAATTTTGACAACTACGTCAAGACTACTCTTCTTTCTAAGTATTTCAAATCAAACAGTTTCTAATAAATCTTAATCTACATAAAAGGCTCAAGAAACAGAAAGATCTCATTCTGTCCTCGTGTAACTCGCTCAAGAAGCAATGGCCTCCTCCTTTCCCACTGTAAAAGGCACAATAACGGTGAATGGTCTTCTCCTGTCCCCCTGTAACAGGCATAATGTGGATGAATGGTCTACTCTTATCCCTCTGTAACACGCACGATCTGGACAGAAATGCTTGCTCTTGTTTCTGAGCAGCCGGCTTGATGCAGAATGATGTTTTTAGGTCATGGAAGAATTGACATCCGTTAACTTAAAACAGAAGCAGCAATGGTCAGTAGACATTGTACGCTGGTTTATGATCTCTGGAAATTTCCGCACCAGTCATCTTATGCAGCTGGTATGTTACATTATCCTTGCCTCTTTTTAAAAACAGTACATAATATATACAATCCTGCAGTGTTCTGGCACTACTCCCATATACACAGAAGAAAGAATAAAAATGATTTTAAGATCTATGCTCCATCATTAAGCACCCCTCATGCATTCCATCTCGACGGTGTAAATATTTGCTTTTTATTGTAGTTTGACAATTGTTGGAAGGATGGCCTTAACTGAGCATGTTTGTTCAGTGACTTTCCTTAATGTCAGTTTCCATGTGTTCCAATAATCCCAGTCGATGGTTTACATCTTTTAATGATAAATGATCTCTGTTCAATGTGTTATCCTACATGATTTGCGACAGAATCAGCGACAGCACTAAGAAGGATCAGCAGCTCAAGAGTGAGCGTGAGAAGAAACTAACATCTGACAACATTAGTTTTGAATATTCCGAGAATGGACAGGTCATTACACTGTGATGATTGGCGTCGTGCTCCATATTGTGATCGATGGTCAGTAGCAGTTCGGATAAAATATGCACTTTACCATATTCAATAATTTTATTATCCATTTCTGGCTATTGTTGATGTCCCTGGTAAGTAGAGCTGTTCAGTCCTGGACGTTATAAACAATGCTTGACATTAATACTACTCTTTTCGTAGACTCTATACTCCTTGTGGCAGTAATTGTTCCTATTGAGACTTTGAATTCATATATTCCACAGCTCCCAACGAACTGCATCAGGGAACTTGCTTATTCATTCTTTACCGCTTTGAAGTGCCTCTGTTGGACTGGTATGGACAAAGTTAAAAAATGCTCAAGAACCCGGTTGTCATCCAAAGTAAAGGCATTGCCAGACACAATAACCATATAGATCAGTGTGAGCAGGACGAAAATCTGGTGTTGTATGTCTTTTTCCCCTCTTTTATCTGGCAGGGTCAATTGAGGATCTCAACATTGACCTATTCATTTTCAGCTGTGAGCAAATAATCATGACTCTACTTGCTATTAAAGAATTGTGAACGTGTTGGTAACCCATCTACAGTTCTGACTTGCAAACTCAATTTCCTGCCTCTAAGTCCAACTCATTCCTAGCCAACATCTGTGGCTGCAACTGATGAATCACAGATGCGTTGGTCCTTTGGCCATAAGCTGGTTCTTGACACCATACCATGAGTATTCCAACAGCGGATACCGCTAAAATAAACTTCACTGACTCTTCCCATCAGGTATTTGAACATTGAAGTATGAAATACAATATTAATGAAGCCAATTCTATGCTGCTGACAGTCCCAGCTTCAAACATGTAGACGCAATTCTGTGTCAATACTCCATGCCTCGTACATGAACTCACACCAAAAGTCCCATTCATCCGTCATTCCTGTGCACACTGATCTATATTGTTACTGGGCCTGACAATGCCTTTACTTTAATATTCTCAAGCACGAATTAACAGCTGTCCATGTAATAATCCACCGTCTTTCTCTTACCATGATCCCAACCCGTGCCAGTTGTTCATATGCGAGTTCCCTCTCAGACAATGATTTTCATATGTACCCCCGCTCCATGCAGACACACGCAAGCACACATAAAACCCCTTGCCTTGAGATGATGCATGGATGTTCAGAGACATAAATTTGTGGCAGTCCTATTTACAGTCACTTGCAGTTTGGGGTGCAAAACTTTCCAGGCTTGGCAGATATCCCGTGCAAGTATAGCGGTGATATACTGACAAAGTGTTGCAGTCCTCCTCATGCTGGGCAGATAGCTCAGCTTACCGAACAATACGCTAGCATAGTCTGCACAGTTCTCCATGCTGGGATTTTACCGGTCCTAGTTGATGGTATCTGGGCAGTTTCTGTGGGGAGAGATTCAGAAATGGATGTAATGAAACATTTCATCTCATCGAGCAATATTTTTGTTCATTATCTCTTTCTTCTGATTGGACCCACCAAGATCTACCTCCTCAAGTTAGTCCGGTCCCCTGTCTTCTCTTTTCCCCCATTAATACACACCATATTCTCAGTTAATTATTTGTCTGTTTCATCTTTCATGTTAATCTCCTTCTGTATTTTTCCATGGCCTTGGTTTTTCTCTCCTTAGTGTGTCAAGTGCGAGCATTGTGATGGTCAGAATCAATGGAAAGTTTGTCTATTGAGCTGTTGTTCACTTCCGAGTGTGTCTTGTGTGGTGCTCCATGCTGGACGGGGTTTCCAGCAGCTTTCATTCACGTCTTTGAAACTCAGTCCGTGTCTGTACACAGAACGCCTGTCTTTGTCACTCTCAGTTAATCGTGCAGTCAGTGACACGAGGAAGCCCCTCGAGTATTCTTATAAAGGACCAGGCATCAAACTTGTACTTGAGGGGTTTCGGACTCACTCCTGTTATTGAAACTTTAGTGGAGGTGCTGGGATGGTTTACGAGATATTGTGCTTTCAGCTGACTCAGACCATCAGGGAGACCTGACGATTTGGTGACCCAACTCTGGATGGAGAATGGGGACTGCAGTGACAGCATCTAAGTCTGTAACATGAACAGAAAAATGCAGCAGAGGTTGCAGAGAGGGGAAGTTCAGAAACCACGGAGTGAGCGTGTGTGTGGGGGTGGGGGGGGGGCGGGAGGGGGCGCGGGGGTGGGGATAGAATCTGCCATATCTGCCTGAGTCTTAACCTGGACATGCGCACAATCTCACTCTCCCCCTTACACACACTAACATCAGTCTCTCTCTCTCCCTGTTACCTCGCACCTCCCCCAACATAAACAACCCTCCCCACCCCCAATCCCAACGGTCACACATAAAAACTGCAGAGTTAATGCAGATTTCTAGACTTGCTTTTGTGGATACATTACGTTTTGTTCAATAAGCACACAGCATGGGAGCAGTCAATACGGAATTTGTCAAGTTATACTTTGGAAATAAACCCAGTCGGACTCCGGGTTGCATCACAGAAGAACTCAGGCATAAAATACATTGAGTGACCGAAGGGCTTTGTCTCCTTTCCATCGATTATACCTTAGGTTATCTCCAGGCAATGACGTGAAAGAAAGCCTGGGATTTAAATATTATGTATTCAGAACCTGCACCTCCATTCTAACTGATTAAACTTTTAAGAGCCATCTGAGATGTGTTCAATTCATGCGTATAAGTTGTACAACGCTTTGATCTTTTCTTCATAAGATATGTGTCGAACGTCTTCCCTTTTCTCTGCACACAAAGAAGGGAACGAGCTCAGATATCTCCTGTTTTTCAAATCAACTCGTTGCACTGTAACCTGGTGTTGTGTGATTTCTAACCATGTCCACTCCAGTCCAACACCAGCAGGTCCACGTCATGGCTTTGAGTGATTCGCCAATCCTTTCCCCAAACAAATAATATTTTTCTAACTGCATGTGCCCTTACCTTGCATATTCATCTTTAGTGAGGCACGTTATACAATGCCTTCTGGAGGTCCAGATATACTGCATTGAAAGGATCCCCTTTATAGAGCTTGCTTGTCAGACTTTAAAAAAAATGCCCCGGACAGTGACTTGAAAGACATTTTGGGATTTTACCCATTAATCAATCAAAACCTGCATGCCCAGTCTAACTGATTAAGGATTTATGAGCTATCTTCGATGTGTACAATTCACGTGAATGAGTAGTACGACGCTTTGATGTTTTCCTTTCAAATTCTGTGTTGAAGTTCTTCCTCTCTCTCTGACACCTAAGGAAGGAGAATTGCTCCGAAAGGAAGTGTGCACAAATAAATCTATTGGAGTATAAAATGGTCTAGTGTAATTTTTGACGATGCGCAGCCCAGTCCAACACCAGCAGCTCCACATCATGTTTTGCTTTGTGGTTAGCCCATTCCCTCTCCAAGCGAATCAGTTTTTCTTCACCCCCATCTGGACTTATGTTGCATATTAAACTTCTGTGAGGTACCGGATGCAATGCCTCTGGCTACCTTCTCGTCACATTAAACAACATCTCAAGCAAATAATTCATGCACATTTTATCCTTCACAGAACCATGCTGGCTGTGATGAATTACAGTTTGACTTTCACAATCTCACGTTATTTATATTTTACGGACAGATTCCAACTGTTTGCATTCGATCCCAATAGCTTACCAGTTATATTTATTTTCCTAGTAAAATAGGTTATGTTAACTTCTTTCCTTTCTATAACGTCTACGTTTCCTTTCCTGGGTTCCTGTGCAACAGGCACAAGACTGTAAACAATCTGCTCTGCTTGATCTGTAAAAAAGAAATAATCACTGAATGGACTCCTTTTGTTCCAGGTTTAAACATTCCATGGGCTGTATGTTCTCCTGGTGCATCTACATTATTATTTCGATGGGCTGAATATCCTCCTGGTGTTCCTATATTATAGTCTCCATCAGCGTAATGTCCTCCTGGTGTTACTAGATTATTGTCTCGTGGGCTAATCGTCCTGCTTCTGTTCCTGACCAAGCAGCTCTGAATATCAGAATCTCGTTCTGCTGTTTCTGGATGAGATGTTTGGGGACTTATGGAATCTTCCTTCTGCAGTGCATAATTTGTAGGGACTGATGTGTTTCCTCATATTCCTCCATAACAGGCTCAAGGTAGAAAACAGTCTACTCTTATATCACTGAAATTGGATTGAGGAAGTGATTGGTATTATCCTGTTCCCATATAACAAATACGTGGCTGATTTACCTCCTGCTGTTCACATAAAAACTTCTCAAACGTTACAGTTTCCTTCCCCAGTTCTTGTGCAACAGACTCAATAGGTTGAATGGCCTCAACTCGTGCAGCAATTTCCAGTCATTTCTTTGCATTTTTCCAAATTTGCATTGTGCATTATGAAGGCGGAATGGTCTCATCCTGCTGTTGTGTGACAGGATACAGATGCAGCATGGTCTGTTGTGGCAAAAGTGAGGACTGCAGATGCAGGAGGTTAGAATCAAATTAGAGTGGTATTGGAAAAGCACAGCAGATCAGGCAGCATCCACGGAGCAGGAAAATGGACGTTTTGGGCCGGACGGTGGAGAACACCGCAACAGGAGAAGTAGATTATTTGATCTTGTTGCAGCAGGTCAGGAGGGGGCTGTTTAATTTCTGGATCCTGATATACAGAGTCAGGAAGAATCCAAACAGCCGCTCTAAATATAACACAAGACCAATAACAGTCCATGAGTCGAGATTAGAGTGTTGCAGGAAAAGCACTGCAATGCAGGCAGCATCCGAGGAGAAGAAAGATTGCTCCTGCCCAAAAGTCGATTTACCTGCTCATCAGATGCTGCCTGACCTGCTGTACTTTTCCAGCACCACTCAAATCATGACTCGTGGTTTATTATTGGTCCTGTCATATATTTACTGGGTGTGATTGGCCTCTTCCTGACACTGCTAGTCAGGATCCAGAAATTAAACAGCGTCCTGCTGACCTGCTGTAACAAGTTCAAAGATTCTACTTTTGGTGTTCTAGTGTTCCAGGTTCGAGAAGTGGAACTGAATCCTCAGTTTGCTGTGGAACAGCCTTCTGTTGCTGAATCTCAAAAAAAATCACCCGTCCTTCTTGGAAACTGACGTAGGAATTGGTTAAACTGGTCCTCCCTCTCTCATAAGTTGTCGAGACGCTGTGGCTAAGTTGGTTAACGTACCTGCTTAATAAAAAAAGATAGAACTAGTGTTCAAATCCGAACAGTGCTTTCACCTCACGTTAAGCGTTCCGTTTTCAAATTTCTCACCAATGTCATGTTGCTGATCCACCAAGGTGTTAATCCAAACTGCTGCTGTGGATGGAGACACGTATTGGCTGCACGGGGTTGATGTGTTTACAGAAAACAGTGCTCATACTCCACTTCCTAGGTTTGCAACCTTAGATAATGTTACAGCTGAGGTGATGATGCACTGGTAGTATCACTTCGCTTTGCAACTAGACATGTAGCAATGTCCTCAAGAAGTAGATTTAAATACTGCTCATGGTTTCATTTCAGTGTGGTAGCCTGCCAGAATAGTCTAAGGTGCAGGACTTAGGCTTCAGAGTGAAAGAATACGTGGGTTTGAATATCATTACAGCCTTTTGTGCTGATAACGTGTTATCCGGAATCATGTTGTGAATGAGTTCTGCTTAACATGAACACATCA
Source organism: Hemiscyllium ocellatum (assembly GCF_020745735.1). Classification (NCBI taxonomy): domain Eukaryota; kingdom Metazoa; phylum Chordata; class Chondrichthyes; order Orectolobiformes; family Hemiscylliidae; genus Hemiscyllium; species Hemiscyllium ocellatum. The sequence continues at coordinate 691,298 of NW_026867577.1, read as the reverse complement.
GATTGCAATCTGTTCATTTTAAAGTGATCTGCGATGCAACGCAGCACAGAAACTTGAGTGGGCCAGTGGGCACACTGTCTGTGCAACCAATATAGTGTTGTGGTTATCATATTCACCTCACATGTGTAAGGTCCTTGGGCAGAAACAAGGCTATGCTGCAACTTCATTGTGTAGGCAAGCTCTGTTGCCGACACTGTGTAGCTCAATGGTTAGTACTGCTGCGTCGGAATACCAGACACCCGCGTTTATGTCCAGCCTCAGGTCACTGTTGGTGTGGAGTATGCACATTCTCCTCGTGCCTACAAGGGATTCTGCTGGGTGCTCCAGTTTTCACCTGCAGTCCAAAAATGTGAAGGGTAGTTGGATTGGCCTTGCTAAATTACCCACGGTGACCGGGGATGGGCAGGCTATGTTCACTACTCATGAAAAATGCATGTTTTCAGAGATTGGGTAGAGGGTGGGTGTGGTTGGGGTGGTCTTCGATGAATAAGTTCGGAGTCGATGGGTCAAATGACCTGGTTCCACTCTGTAGGGCATCTATGATTATCATTTTAGTTGCATAAATCAGATGAGGGATCAGTCTCTGTGTTAATTCCAATATCCTATCTTCAGTGAGGAGGTCAAAAGTGCACACACTATCCCTTATGTGGTCTTACATAGATGCTGTACAGTAGCAACAACACTTTTCCAGCCTAATGTAATCTTCCGACTCAGATTAGAACAATCACAGCTACCTGACGGAAGGCACAGCATTTGTGAAAGATGTTTGTACTTCTTCAATCTACCAGCATAATGAGCGATCTGGTGAAAATGATGCAATGACGCTTGATAAGACCGGGTAAGATGTGGCGTGATAATATCAAAGTAGAGTTTTGCCTCGTCAAACATCTCGCCTGAATTTGCCATTACTCTTCCCTAGAGTCAACGTCACTCAAATTCCACTGATTTCGGTGAGGTGGAGTTTAGAAACAGAAAGGAGAAGCAAACATTGAAGAAGAGGGATAGGGGAGTACTACAGAAGAGTTAACTTGACATCCAGAAGAGGGATCTGTTGTAATGTATTATAACGAATGTGACAGTTGTCATTTAGAAAGTCATAGCAAAATTTGAGAAAATTTTCCTGCACTTTTGAAAGTGAAGTTGTAATTTTGTGTGAAGGTATCTCTTGTAGATATAAAGAATGGAAACCCAATGGATGTGATCTGCTTGGATATTCAGGGGAATTTTAAAAAGAATTCTCCCATCACATAAATGTTGAAGCAATGTGTATTGGGAGGAATATGTGCGAATAAGAAGGTAAGGTTTACCTTCCTTTAAAGGGAATCAGATGTCGATGATACAGTGTCATCCCCAGTGGGAGAGTTAGATTGCTCTCTCTCCATGGATGCTGTCTGACCCGTTGTTATCTCCAACGTTTGCTGTTTTCAGTACATATTACAGAGTCTGCAGTTATTTACTCACACTAAAAGTAAATATGTCCTGCATCGCTTAACACAGTGTTGGTGAGTCTGTACCTGGAGTACTGTGTACAGTTTTGGTTTCCTGTTCAAAGAAAGAACATACGGATCACACATACGAATGGGCATTCGCCCGATAAATTCCTCAGGGATCAAGATTATCTGATGAGGGATCTCCCCTGTATTCCCTCGAGTTACAACGGATGAGACGTAATTTTAATGAAATCGTGAAAATTCACAGAGAGGGGCCGAATTAAAACAAGTACATGGAGAAATGTGAGCAGGCAAGATTAGGAAAACTCCCAAGCTCTTCCACAAGGACATCAACCAGGGAACAATATTACCAGGGAACGATGAAAGCCCATTAGAAACCAAGGGGATAATTTGTGTGTGAATCTGAAGAACAATGATAGATTGTTACAAGAGAGCTTCACTTTTGTTTTACTTGAGAGAAGGAGGATACAGGGACAAAATTCGATAAGATGGTCTGTGAAGTTCTTGAGCAGATTGATATAAACTGTGAGCGCGGATTAATAGTTTTAGCTGGTATAGAATTATACAAATTGTCCAGATGACTTTTGTCCCAGGCACCCGTTGCAGACAAGGGATGACAGGCCCAGACAAAACTTTTAAGTTGAATCTGTTCATAGAAGAATAGCCAGAGAACTAATGTGGTGCCACTTCCCGGGTAGGGTGGTGCAGATAGACTAGGGGACTGTCGACCTGTGCGTTTTAGCTCACTGTAAGGGAACCGATTGCAGCAAATAGGAAAAGAGAAAGTTGATCTCTATTATGAGTAGCAATGTTTGATCACACATCGCCAGTATGGTTTTATTAGAGAGAAGTCAATCAGGATGAATTTTAATGCATGTCGGCAAGGGGATCATTGATGTAGTTTCCTCCATCATTTCCGCCACCTCCAGACAGACCCCACCACCCGGGGTATATTTCCCTCTCCACCCCTATTAGCATTCAGGAGAGACCACTCCCTCCGTGACTCCCTCGTCAGGTCCACACCCAGCACCAACCCAAGCTCCACTGCCGGCACCATCCCCTGAATCCGCAAGAGGTGAAAAACTTGCTCGCACACCTCCCCCTCCCCTCCCTCTGACGCCCCAATGGATCCTTCTATATCCGTCGCAAATTCACCTGCACCTCCACACGTATCAGTTACTGTATCCGCTGCACCCGAAATGGTCTACTTGACATTGGGGAGACAGGGCACCTACTTGTGGAATGTTTCAGGGAACACCCCTGGGATACCCGCACAATCAAACCCAACTGCCCGTGGCTGAACACTTTAACTCCCCCTCCCACTCCGCCAATGACATGCAAGTCCTTGACCTCCTCCATCGCCAGACCCTAGCCACACGACTCCTTGAGGAAGAGCGCCACATCTTCTGCCTAGGAACCCTCCAACTACACGGGATGAATGTAGATTTCTCCAGCTTCCTTATTTCCTTTGGGGATATTTGGGGAGCCCTCTCATCCAGTAAGCTGATTGCTCGTCCATCTCTATTTGGATGTGGCAGCACTGCGGAGCTTCGATCTGACCTGTTGGTGTTGAAATCATTTTACCCTCTATATCTGATGGATAGACATTTTGTTTGGAGCGTAACCAAACAATTGTGGTCGCTTTAACAGGTAATTATCAGGCAGAGGTGCACATTGTTCTGCCTCTGGCATGTCCACCCACCCTCGTCACTGAACAATTGCCCAGCTTCATGGTAATCGTCGGCTGAGGGATTATCCCGGTCAAAAAGTGACAGATTGTTGTTGAATACAACTCCGGTTCTTCTGCTGCTGTGGTCTGCAGTACTACATCAATGTTAGGTATTCTCCTTTCAAAGGGAGAGCAGCTCGACGTTTCAAGAGAATTTTGACCTTAAAATTAATTGAGGGCAACAAAAACTTGGTTACAAAAGACGAGTTATAGAGTCGTAGAGTCATAAAGTCATGCAGTATACTAACAGACTCTTCGGCCCAATGTGTCTATGCTCACCAGGTTAACTAAACTGAACTATTCCTATTTGTCTGCGTTTGGCAAATACCGCCTCGAAAACTTTCCCATTCATGTTCCCATCCAACAGACTTTTAAATGTTGAAAATGTATTCCCCCGTACCGTTTTCTCTGCCAGATCATTATATATAGGTTCGCAGAGCCTGTGCGAAATATTTACCACTTAGATCTCTCCCCTCTCACCCTAAGCCTTTGCGCTTTCGATGTGTACACCACTTCCCTGGGGAAAAGAGTTTGGCTATTTACCCTGTCCATGTTGCTCGTGTTTTTATGAACATCTATAAGATCTTCCACAACCTCATACGCAATAGGGAAAAAATGTCGCAGTCCATACAGGCTATCGTTTGATCTCAAAACCTCAAGTGTAACTCACACCATTTTAAATACTTTTGGACGCATTCCACTTTATAACATCCTTCGTAAAACAGGGCGAAAAGAGTTGAACTCAGTTTTCCAAATGTGGCCTTCGCATTCTCTTGTTCAGTAATCACATGATGACTCATTGCTATTCAATTGCTCTGATCAATGAAGTTGAGTGGGCCTATTGCCTTCCACACTACCCTTTCTACCTGAGACTCCACTTTCATGGAACTATGTGAAAGCACCTTGCGTCTCTCTGTTTGAAAACACTCCTCAAGACCCCACAATTTTCTGCTTAACTCCTGTCCTGATTTGTGTGAAAAAATGCAACACCTCAGATTTATCGCGTCGTCGACAAACGCCCTATTCATGCTTCACATGTTCTCACCCAAATCATTTATAAAAGTCATAAACAAAAGTGGACACAATATTGGTCCTTGTGGCACACCGCGGCTCACAACAAATCTCTACCAGCATCCGCTGCCTTGCATTGTAAAGACATCATTCTGATTAATTGGAATGCTCTCTCTGATAGTCTGTGATCTAACCTTAGTAACCGGGCTTCCATGTGAAACCATGTTGGACGTCACTAAGTTCCACGTAGATAACGTATGCTGCTTTGCCTTCATCAATCTTCTTGTGAACCTCTTCAAACGTTTTATCGAAGCTTGGTGAAACAGAAATTCCCATACACAAAACCATGCTATCCAACATCAGTCCATGCCTTTCCAAATGCATGTAAATTCTGTCTCTCAGAAACTCCTCCGAACACTTGCCCATCCCTGACATCAGACTCACGAGTCTGTAGTTCTGCGTGTTTTCCTTGCAGGCATTTGGTTTTGGACGATGGTTACAACATTAACTGTCTCCCAGTCCTCCAATACCTCACTCGTGGCTGACAATCACATCAAATAAACTCCGAGACAACTGCAGACTTTGCTGGAAATCTCAACAGGTCTGGCAGTATTAGTGCAGAGAAATCAAAGGTAACGTTTTGGATCCAGTGATCCTTCCTCAAAACTCTGAGGAATGATACAAGTACTTTACCAAGGACGCCCGATATTTCTTCGCCACCTTACTGCATTGATCTGGGAGGGAATTGAACCGGTCCTGGATATTTACCTACAGGGATACATTTTAATACGTCCAGCAGGGCATCTTGTGTAATGTGGCCTCGTTTCAAAAAAAATTCCCTGAGTCCCCTCGCTTTCATGTCTTTCTCCACAGTAATTACTGACGCGATATGTTTCTGTAGGACCTCACCAATTGAGCAGGAACATTCTGTAAGGCAGCTGAATGGTGATGGCCAAGTCCTTGTGAGGAATATGAACCCAGCATGGGCAAACACTTATGGACTGTGTTTTTGAACTGTTTACTGTGTTTCTGTGTTCTTTCACTTTTATAGGAAGGTCTGTTATGTTTCATAATTTAACTTGACTTCTTTGTTCTTCTGCTTTGTACCAAGATTCTGTACCTTTGGGGGAGGGTGGGGAGGGTGCTCTTTGAGACGAAGATTGTGTCCCATGTTGCGACTTACAAGATTTTCACTGTCTTCAAGTGTGTGCATGTGGCAATAAACCCAGCTATCCTGATTTATCTCTTGTGGAACCATCCGAGGTGATTTTAATGACACCCGATTCACTCCCTCACTTCTCATTTGCGCTTGAAATACTTGCATAAATCGTTTCCATTCCAGTCAAAGCTATCTCATGCAGCCTCTTTGCATTCCTGATATCTATGGCAAGGGTACCCCTGCAACTCATATGTTCAAGGCATTCCTTGACCCGAGCTGCCTACACCTGGTATACACCTCCTTTTAACTTGGCCAGAGCTCAAATATTCCGTCAGATCCTGTTCCCTATTTATGCTGGCCTGGAACAATAACCAGAACATGCAGTCCCCGAACTCTCAGTATCTCGCTTTTGAAAGATTCCTACCTGTTGGATGTCCCTTTACCTGCAAACAGCATCCCAATATCCCTTTTTAAAATTCCTGCCTAACAACATTAAAATGGGCCTCGCCCTAATTTAAACATTAACATGTGGACCCGTCCTATTCTTTCCCGTATCATATTTCAAACTAATAGAATTACGGTCACTGGTCCCAAAGTCCTCCAACTCGAACGGGACAGTCCCTTCCCCTGCTTTATTTTCTAAGACGAAACATAGTTTAGGACGACGTCAGATCAGTCATGATTTTATTCAATGTCACGGCAGGCGTGATTAGCCGAACGTCTGCATCTATGAGTGTGTTTATTGGTGTGTGTGTGTGTGTGTGTGTGTGTGTGTGTGTGTGTGTGCGCGCCCATGCGCGCGTGTGTAAGTCTGTGGGTGTATCAGTCTGAGTATGTGCGTGTCTTTGTATGCACGTGTCCGTGTCCGTATGTGTGTATCTTTGTCTGTCATTGTGAGTGTGTTTTAATGTATTGGTGTGAACATCTCATCATCGACATTTCTGAGCATTGGCACTTTTGACAGTGAAGTCATTGAAACGGGAATCACAATGTCCTTCCTCACTCTCATTTGTCTCTCCCACTTGTGTTTAAAATGATAAAATACCACCGTCTGCTGGCCGCCCTGCACCACGACACAAGCAGCATCTTTGTTTCGGAAGGACATCAAAGTCTCACATTTGAATTAGTTTCATTGTCAAGTGCACGGTAACGAGTGCAGTAAAACGTTGATAATGTCTTCACTTATGATGCAATCTTAGGTACAAGAAAACAGGGTACAAATTCTTAAGTATTTTGTCCAAAATGAAAAGAATTAAAAATGAAAGTCCAGCAGAAGAATAAAAATGGGAATAAAACAACAGTCTCGAATTACAGTCTCTCACGCTCCTGTCTGTACCAGAATCGAGTCTCCTGACATCACCCGCGCCCAGTCACAGACTACACTGGGCCAAGTCAGCAGAATGCACAGGCCAGAGTCTCCAAATCGTGCTGCACCCAGTCTCCAGGCTGCACCAGGCCTCGTTCTCCAGACCGCACCAGTCCCCAGTGCACACCAGACCCAGTCTTCAGACTGCACCATCCCCATTCACCAGACTACACATTACCAATTTCACACAGGGACAAGTCTTCATGGCGCACTCATCTAAGTCTCCAGAAAGCACCTCATCCGTCTTCAGGTCGCACTGGACCCAGTCTCCAGGCTGCAACAGTCGCCGACTCCAGACCACGTGGGCCCACGCCTTGACAGATCAAGTCATTGCTGTGGTCTGCACAGGTCTCCGTGCTGGACACTAACCTCGTTGAGTTTATACGTCACAGCACTGCTGTTGTCAACATAGCTCCCAGGGATGAACAAATTATCTCCTCTGAGTTTACAGATCAATGCACTGGCGTGGTTTGCACAGTTTTTTTGGAATCTGCAGAATGCCGGGTTGGACGGAGCAAAGCTTGATCTACAGATTGTTCTGTGCTGAACAGATATTTCTTCTGGATTGATGAATCTCTGGTGGAGTAAAAATATGATGTAAATAAACATTTCAGCTGGTATGGCAATTCCTTTAGATATTACTCTTGTGATTGGACCCTCCGTCTCTCACTCCATTGATGGAGCAGTAAAACCATGTACAGTGCATCATGTTGATGAATGTCCACTGTCCTAGCAGCAGCCACGGCCTCTTCATCTAGAAGCAGCCAGCCCATTCGCATCGTCTCCGCGTCACTATCTAGTAAAAAAGGATGGCCTGGCGGATGGAGACCATGCCCCTGTAAAATGGTGAAAAGCACTTACCATCTGACTTTTCCTCACTGCTACAACCACATCAAAATATCCCGTCTGAGCGCAATGAGCGCAATGGGGTCCCCGGGAATATCAGGGAGCAGACCAGCAGGGAAATGGAGCAATCCTTTCCATGTCTCAACGGGTTAGAATAATCCGTCCAGTAAACATGTGTCACTAACGTCTGTTGTCTTTTTCCTTTTATGTCATATACATCCTGTTATTCTTCCTGTAAAGTTACAGATTCACCGTTACCCCCGTTATATTCGGGCCTCCAAATTGTTTTATCTTGCTTATTCAACTAAAGATTCACCAATCTCGCTTGATAACTTCAGTTCCTGCTGATCTTCGTCAGAAAAAGTTTGTTCCATTTCTCGAAAACGTTGATGTTGATTACAGATAACTGTGTCCCGAACACTAGTCAGTGTGTCACTGCAGTTAGTAATTTGTGTTGAACTGATAAAGACTGATTTATCGCGAAAATATCCCTGTTCTAGGCTGAGTATGCAGTCAACCCCGTACACCTGTGTAGCAGCTTTGAAAGGCTAAATATGCCCTTCCACTTCCTGTGTCACAGATATAAGAGATGAAACGATCTGATCCAATTGCTGAGTAACAGACACGAATGGCTGAATGAACTAATTCTGTTGCTGTTTAAAACTCGGAATGGGCTGAATAGCCTGCTTTGCATGGATGTAATTGTGATCAGTGAAGAATATTTTGGAACCATCAGTGAACAGTCACTTCTGACTTTGTGCCAATAGCCCACAGTGCCTCATGGATGCCCAGTTTCGATTTGTTCCGTCCTTTAGACGTGTGCCCTACTTTGCAGGAGGTATTTCCAATTAACACAAGAGGCAGTATCTTCAGTATGAGGCTGAGATTCCTCCTCCACCAGGACTGTGTGCTGCATGCGTGCTCCTACAGATACATTTAGGGATAGATCCATCTGTGAGGAGTACTTTGATGAGATTGTTTCTCTCTTGTGGGTTCCCCCATCATTTCCCACAGTCTAGATGCTGTATGTTAGAAGCTTCTCCATGCTCACCCTTTCGTGAACCTGTGGAGACACTCTTGGTGATGGACACCGAAGTCATGCAACCAGAGTGCATTCTGTGTCATTATCATCGTCAGTATTTCCTCTGACTTGCTTTCAAATTCGAAGGCAAATGCGTTACCTCTGAGGGTGGTGTTGATTGAAGTAGACATCCATTATCAGGTGATTTCCTTGAACATCTTTGAGCTTTACCATGAGATTTACCAGGTTCTGGAATGAATGTTGGGGGAATACGAGTGCAACTCCTTTCCTGACCACATCACACGGTTTCCCCATCACCAATGAGACAGGATATACCCAGGGTTGGCAATGGATCTTCATGAAATATTGCCCATCGGTTCTCATTCTGTGACTATAACGGTGTCACATTGTTTCCTGACCGGAAGTGTTGGGCCGCAAAAACACCGCAGGTAATGGATCATTCAGTGAGCAGGATAATTAACAATTCCGGCAGAAGGCCTTTATTTGGAATGAGAATTGTGGAGCAATAAATGGAAGGGTTTGGGCTGGGGGGAAGGTATCTGTGAATGTAATAGGGAGATGAAAAAGGAGGAGAATGTGACAGGATCGACAGGAGGGTGGAGCGGATAGATGGGAGGTGATGAACAGGTCAAGAAGGCTGTGCTCAGTTCGAGAATTTGGAGGGGAAAAACGTGCCGGTGGGGTACACAGTAAAACGGTAAAATCCACTTTGAACCCCTGTGGTTGCAGGGTCCCTTGGTGGAAGATGATATGTTCATCCTACAGGCACCGGGGGCTTTGGGCTTGGCAATTGAGGAGGCCCATGATCTTTGTCTTTGCAGAGTAGGAGGTGGTGTTGAAGTGTTCAGCCAGCAGACGAGGCGTTTCGTTGGTGCAGAAGTCCCAGAGATAATCCCTGCCATGGTCCACAAGTTGACGGCCTGTCTCCCCGATGTAGAAGAGACCACATCGGGTGAAAAATACAGTAATGACATTTGTGGAAGCACAAGTAAAGTTGTTTCAGATGTGGAAGGACCCTATGGGGCCTTGGATGGAGGTGAGTGGATAGGTGAGGGTGAGGGTTTGAGGACGGAGGGGAGGGAAATAGAGATGTTCTGGAGGGCATCGTCGAACAAATGGGAATGGAAATTGTTGTATTTGAATAAAGAAGCCATCGGGGATTTTCTGAGATGGAATTAGTCATTCTGGGAACAGATGTAGCAGAATGAGAGGAATTGGGAATAAGGGATGGCGTTTTACCAAGAGGCAGAAAGGGAGGGTGTGTAGTCCAAACAGACTGTGGGAGTCGGATGATTTGCTGCAGAATACCTGATATTCCCCACAATATTCTGTCCCTGATATTATTTGTGAAGGGTGGGTGTCATTGAATTGACCAAATGATAAGGTCCAGAGGGAAGGGATCCGTTAATGGAAGAAGGAGACAGTGTTCGGTAGTCGCCTCAGGACATTATTGGGGTGAATCTGCTTTCGCTGCGGTTACATTTCTTCATGACAGAGGACTGACCAGAATTTAAAGAAAAAGGCTGAAATTTCATACTTCCATTTATTTTCAAAGACTTGGGAGAGAATCCTTCAGGATGGCAATAATTCACGCTCCGTATTAGAAACTGAAAATAAATTACCTGTATCTTTTCTCGAGTTGTCGTGTGTGTGGAAATGTGCTTCACACCATCTGTTCTTATGCATGTGCCCCTGTGTGTTTGGGGAAGGAGCGTTTCTTGTGATTTATGACACATATTTGCCAGTAATTCAGACCTTTCCATATGTAATTTAAGCTCCAATTATTTTACTAAATCTGTGAATGCAGTGACACATTTGAAAATCTCACACAGCCCTCAGTCAAACTAGTCACTTTGTCTCCAGGCTGATGGATAATGTATTTGTCTTTCTTCCTCACAGTTAACGTAGTGACGATCTACGTCCTGCTTTATAAGGATTGTGGATTAGCTCCCTGTGTCAGACGGTACCTGGGGGCCATGGCAGCGGCGGATCTACTGGTCATTATCTTCGACCTGATATTGCGACACATTCCCATTGTTTATCGGGAACAGTTTGATTTCCTGTGGGAAATATCTGTGTGTAATATCCACGCTGCCCTGCTTTATGCAGCCACTGACTGTTCTGTCTGGTTCACCGTCACTTTCACATTTGATCGATTTGTGGCCATTTGTTGCCAGAAGTTAAAACATAAATATTGTAGTGAGAAAACGGCGGCTGTGGTTCTGGGAACAGTGACTGTGTTAAGCTGTTTAAAAAACATTTTCTGGTATTTTATGCTCTCCGCTCGGTATGCACAGAGGAACTACCCGTCGTTTTGTTATGCAGCAGATGGTGTTGGAACCTCCCTTGTCTGGACGTCAATCGAGTTCCTCCATCACATTCTAACCTCAGCTCTCCCATTTCCCCTGATTCTACTGTTCAATGTTTTCACGGTCAGACACATTTTAGTGACCAGCAGGGCCCGTAGGAGACTCCGGGCTCACACCAATGGGGACGCTCATTCTGACACAGAAATGAGAATCAGGAAAAAATCCATCATTTTACTGTTTGTGATCTCGGCCAATTTCATCCTGTTATGGTCAACGTTCATGCTGTATTCAGTATGGAAACGGATGGATAGTATTGGCTATACGTCTTTGTATCTCCATTACTTTGTGCGAGAATTAGGCTTCATGCTGCAGCTCCTCAGCTGCTGCACAAACACCGTGATTTATGCCGTGACCCAGACAAAGTTCAGACAGCAGCTGAAGAATGTGATGAAATATCCCTTTACCCAAATTCATCAATCAATCAAATACATTCATTCATCAATCCATCCGCAATTTAATCATTCCAGTTCAATGTTTCAGCGATGAAGCCGATTGTCCCTGTGGTCACAGATTGAGGGTAACGCTGTTTTATCGATCCTTATCTCACGGTTGTGGAGGGAGGTGAACGTCGTTCAAATACACAGTTTGATGTTTCTCACTGCACACAGCGGCCAGTGGGAAAAGGCAACACCCCACTTACTGTATCGATCACTTCAACTTGTAAACAAGAAAAATGTTCATTAAAACGTGCAGAGCAGCAGAGAAAACGATATTGTTGTTTGTCTTTGTGTTGAACAAGCTGAATTGGAGAGAGAAGACTCAGCCCCCAGTCCTAGTCGTCAGGGACTAGAAGGAGACCGGGGAGGGCTCAGTGGTTAGGTTGGGATCGGGTTAGAGAGAGATAATGATGAAAAGAAGAATTAGAGAGTAAGTGAGAGCGGGGTTGACAGAGAGAGAGTAGGGGTAGAGAGAGAATGTGTGAGAGTGATAAAGAGAGACAGAGCGGGAATGGGCTTTCAGAGAGAGGAAGTGAGTTTTAAAGAAACGAAGCCGGTTAAAAAGTCGGAGTGGGATGGGAAGAGAGAGTGGGAGAGAGGTAAGGAGAGAGTGGGAGGGGTAGAGAGAGGATACGAGAGGGTAGACAGAGTGCGGAAGGGCGTACAGAAAGAGTTAGAAAGAAGCTTAGTGGGAGAGTGGAAAGGAGTAGAGAGAGAGAGTCTGAGTGGAGAGTGAGAAATTGAGAGGGAATGGGAAAGAGAGAGAGTCGAAGAAGTCGAGAGAGAATGGAAGTAGAAGAGAGAGAATGGAAGTGGTAGAGATAGAATGGGAGTGGTAGAGAGAGAGAGTGGGAGGGAATAGAGAGAGCATGAAAGAGGGGAAGAGAGAGAAGTAGAGGAGTAGAGTGTGTGTGGGGACACAGAGAGTGAGAATGAGACAGAGAGAGGCGAAGAGAGAGCGAGATGGAGTGGTGTAGAGACCCAGGTTCGAATAGTATGGAGAGCGAGTGATACATGTTTCAGAGAAACAAAGAATGAAGTAGGTAGAGAAAAAATGGGATCGGGTTGCGAGAGAGAGAGAGAGGAAAGAAGAGACAGACAGTGAGTGAGAAGGGGTGTGGCAGAGAGAGAGTAGGGTAGAGTGAGAAAGAGTGAGAGGGATAAAGAGAGAAAGAGTGGGAGGGGTCGTTCAGAGAGAATTGGGTAAGAGAGAAAGTAAGGCGGTGAAAGTGACGGAGTGGGACGGGAAGAGAGATTGGGAGAGAGGTAGGGAGAGAGTGGCAGGGGTTAGTGAGAGAATACGAGAGTGTAGATAAAGTGTGGGAGGGCGTGTGGAAAAAGTAGGAAAGAAGCGCCGAGGGAGAGGAGGAGAGGAGTAGAGACAGAGTCTGAGTGCAGACAGAGAGACTGGGAGGGAGTGGGGAAAAGAGAGAGTCGGGGAGGTAGACAGAGAGAATGGAAATCGTGAATAGAGAGGGAGTGGCGCAGTGAGTGATTTGGGGATGGGTAGCTAGATTGTGGGAGGCTTTAGAGAGAGAGTGGGTGGGGTGTATAGAGAGATTTGAATAAGATAGAGATAGAGGGGAGATAAAGTGAAAGTGGGAGTGGTAGAGAGAGAGATGGGTTTAAAAAAAGTGAGCGTGGGAAGCGGTAAAGAGAGTAAGAGTGGGAGGGGTTAGGTGAGAAAAGAGCGTGTGGCGTGGAAGACCATGAGTGGGAGGAGGGAAGAGAGAAAGGGTGAAAGAGGGGGGGTTCAATAGAGAGAAAAGAAAAGAGGTCTTGTAGTGGTAAGAGGGCGAGGGTGTGAGCAGATTCGTGAGAGAGGAGGAGTGGTGTGGAGAGGGAAAGAGACACATAGCGGGTGTATTGTGTGAGAGGATTATAGAGAGAGAATGAGAGGGTTTAGTGATTGAGGCAGTGGGATGTGGAAGAGAGAGAGACAGGGAGGGCAGAAAAAGAGAGACATTGTCAGAGCGTGTAGACAGAGTGAGAGTAGCAGAGGAAGAGACAGTGTCGGAGGGGCAAGAGACAAAGGGAGAGGGAAATAGGTAGTGAGAAAGAGAAAAAGAGATAACGGGGAAGAGCGAGAGAGAGATAGTGGGAGCTGTTAGAGAAATAGTGTGAGGGGGCGAGAGGGAGAGAAAAAAGGGAGAGGGGTAGAGAGAGAATCAGAGGGGATAGAGGGAGGGAGAGGGATAGAGAGAGACTGAGTTGGAGGGGGTTAGAGAGAAAGACAGTGGGAGGAAGGTTGAGACAGAGTAGGAAAGGGGTAGAATGAAGGATGAGAAGGGCGTGGAGGTAAGGGAGAGTTTCGGAGGGGCGTAGAGAGAGAGGTCATAGGGTAGAGAGCGGAGGAGAGGGAAGGGAGTAGGAGGGGAGTATAGAAAGAGAGGTGTAGGTGAAACACATTGGAAGGCGGCAGAGTGAGTCGGAGGGTATAGACAGTGGGAGGCGTGTATAGAGAGAGATCAAGTGTGGAAGAGAGATAGTGGAATGCAAGACAGAGAGTGAGTGTAAGAGAGCGAAAGATGAAGGGGGAAAGGATAGGGGAAGGAAAATGAGAGAGAAAGGGAAGGAGGTAAAGGGGAAGAGGGAAGAGATAGAAAGGGAGATATCGTCGGAGGAGAGTAGAGAGAAAGGGAGTGAGTAAGTGGAGAGAGAGAGGATGAGAGTAGAGAGAAAGTTAGAAGGCAATAGAGAAAAAGATAGACGGGAAATTGGTATCGATCGAGAGAGAGAGAGGGAGTGAGTGAGCTAGAAGGGGGGTGCTGTAGGTTAGAGAGCGTTTCGAAGATGAGAGATAAAGATAGTGGGAGGGGATTAGACACAAAGATCGAAGGAGGTGGAGTGAGACGGGAGGGGGTAAAGACAGCGTGGGAGAGTTGGGAGAAAGTGTAGGAGAGGAGAAGAGGGAGAGAGCACAAACGGGTCGACAGAGAAGGAGGGAGGGAAAGAGATTGAGTGGGGGTAAGATAGAGGGAGCGACTGAGGGGGGATGGAATGAGAGAGAATGTGTGGAAGAGAGGCCTTGGGGAAGAGGGAAGGAGAGAGAGATGAAGTGGTGAAGGGTGAAAGAAAGAGCATGGGGTAGAGAAAGATATTGGGTGCATATAGAGAGAGGAGAGATTTTAGAGCGAGTGAGAGTGGAAGAAATATGGGAGTGGGGTAGAGAGAGAGGGTGGAGAGAGAGAAGGAGGGAGGTAGAGAGCGAGGGAGAGTGGGGTGTATACAGAGTTAAAGTGTGGGGGAGTTAGAGAGAGAACGAGAGGGGTACAGCGAGAGTGAGAGTGGGAAGAGTGAGAGTGGGAGGGGGGATCGCCTGTCGGAGGGGGATAGAGCGAGAGAGTGAGGGAGGAGTAGAGTGAGAAAGTGTGTGGGGAACAGAGAAGGAGGGGACAAGAGAGAGAGAGTGGAAGGGAGAAGAACCAGTGTTCGAGGGGAAGAGACACAGAGAGAGGGAGTGCGCTAGAGGAACTGCTTGGGTTCAGAGGGAATGATTGGGAGTGGAAGAGAGAAAGAGAGAGTGTGGGAGTGGAGTGGAGAGATTGAGATAAAGTTAGTTGGTAGAAAGAGAATGGGAGTGTGTTATTGAGAGAGTGCAAGTATGTCAGAGATAGTGGAAGGATGAGAGAAAGCGTGGAATAGAGTAGAGAGAGAGGGAGAGGCAGCCTACCATGTGTAATATTATCAAAGTTTTTACTTAATTTGATGTATATCACGTCAACTGTCCTACCCTCGTCTACGTGCTTGGTCACCTTGTCAAAAAACTCAATGATGTTTGCGAGACAGGACCTGCCCTTGATGAATCCATGCTGACTATCTGAAATCAAATGGTTTCTTGCTAGATGATTATAAATCTCATCTCTTATAATCCTTTAAAAAATATCTCCTACAACAGAAGTAAGGCTTACTGGTCTATAATTACCTGGGTCATCTCTCCTGCCCTTCCTGAACATGGGCACAACATTTGCAATCCTTCAGTCGTCTGGTGCTAAACCTGTAGACAACGATGAGTCAAATATCAAAGTTATCTCTTCCCTTGCTTCCCAGAGAACCCTTGGATAGATCTCATCCAGTCCAGGAGACTTGTCTATTTTCACTCCTTCTGGAATTGTTAACACATGTTCGTACCTCACCTCGATCCTTCCTAGTCTAATATCTCATACCTGATTCTTCTCTGCAATATTCTCCTATTCCTGAGTGAAACCCGAAGAGAAATGTTCGTTTCGCAACACTTCCATCTCCATCGGTCAAGACTCAACGTCCCACTTCTATTTTGACTGGCCTGATTCCTACCCTCGTCATCCCTTTATTCCTCACATACCTATTGAAAGCTTTGGGGTTCTCCTTTATTCTATTTCCTAAAGACTGCTCACGTTCTCTCTTTGCTCTTCTGACTTCTCTCTTTATGTCCTTCCCAGCTGATCTGGAACTCTCCATCGCCTCATCTGAGCCATCTTGCCTCATCAACAAATAAGCCTCCTTCTTCTTCTTAATAGGGATGCAATTTCTGTAGTAAACAACGGTTCCCTTACCTTTTTACTTCCTCCCTGCCTGACAGGGACATACCTGACAAGGGCATGCAATATTTCTTCCTTAAACTAGCTCCACATTTCTATTGTCTGCATCCCCTGCATTTTGCTACCCCATTCTATCATCCTAATTCTTGCCTAATCGCATTATAATTGTCCTTGTCCCATCGATAACTCTTGATCCTTGGCATTTTGCTATCCCTTTTCAACGCTAAACTAAACTTAACTGAAATATTGTCAGTCTCTCCAAAGTGCTTACCTATAACTAAATCAAACACCTTGTCTGGTTCATGACCAAGCAGTAGATCCAGTGTGTCCTCACCTTTTGTCGGCCCTTCGACATACTGTGTCAGAAACCCTCCAGTTTACATTGGACAAAAACTGATCCATCCGAAGTTCTAGAGTTATAGAATTTGCTGTCAACGTTGGGTCAGTTAAAGCCACCATAATGACCACCCTGTTCCTTCCACTCATACCAAGAATAATTTTGATACTCGTCTTTTCCACCTCCCTGGAACTCCCTGCGGAGGCCTATAAAAAGCTCCAAGCAGTGTGACCTCTCCTCTCCTCTTTCTATCCTCAGCACACTCTACGTCAGTAGACGAGTCCTCATACAAAGTTATCTCAGCTACCGTTGTATTATCATTGACTAACAAGGCCACACCTCCCCCTCTTTTACTGCCTTGCCTGTTCTTAATGAAAGATCTAAACCCTGTAACCTGCAACATTAATTCATCACCCTGCACTATCCATGTCTTTGAAATGGCCACATCATCGTGGTCCCAGGTACCTATCCATGCTGTAAGCTCACCAACCTTATTTCAGATACTTCTGGCATTGAAGTAGACACACTTAGAGTCATAGAGTCATAGATACGTACAGTATGGAAATGACCATTCGGTCCAATCCGTCCATGCCGACTAGACATCCCAACTCAATCTAGTCCCACCTGCCAACACCAGGCCCCTATCCCTCCAAACCCTTCCTATTCATATACCCATCCAAATGCCTCCTAAAAATTGCAATTGTACCAGCCTCCACAACATTCTCTGGCAGCTCATTCCATAAACGTACCACCCTCTGCGTGGAAATTTTGCCCCTGAGATCTCTTTTATATCTTTCCCACTCATTCTAAACTTATGCCCTGTAGTTCTGGACTCCCAGACAAAGGGAAAAGAGTTTGTCTATTTATCCTATCTGTGTCCCTCATAATTTTGCAAACCTCAATAAGGTCACCACACAGTCTCCGACGCTCCAGGGAAAGCAGCCCCAGCCTGCTCAACCTCTTCCTGTAGCTCAGATTCTCCAACCCTGGAAACATCCTTGTACATCTTTTCTGAACCTTTTCAAGTTTCACAACATTTTTCCGATACGAAGGAAACCACAATTTCACGCAATATTCCAACAGTGGCCTAACCAATGTCCTGTATAAGCGGAACATGACCTCCCGACTCCTGTACTCAATACTCTGACCAATAGAGGAAAGCATATCAAATGCCTTCTTCACTATCCTGTCTACCTGCTACTCCACTTGCAAGCAGATATGAACCTGCAATCCAAGGTCTCTTTGATCAGCAACACACCCTACGACCTTACCATTGACCCTGCCAAACCAGTTTTCTGCCTGCTAGCACTTTCCTGTGACACTGAAATTCTGCCTCTGTCCTTCCTACTCTCACGTTCCAGTGCCCATCACCCTGCTGAGCTCCTTCATTAAAAAGCAGCTTCTCATTTTCACCAATCACTCTGTTCCTTAGTATTTCAGGATATTTTTTTCTGTCCCTTCAACTGTGGAGATATAATCAATGCAACCCTCTCAGCGGGCAAATGGCCTCTGTCAGATTGTGAATAAACCTAAGAACTGCACTCCAGAGATGATGGATATGTTACCTACTCCTGGGTAGTAGTTTCCAGATTGAAACATCTCACTGCATGGCGGGTGTGAACATAGTCCTGTCCCTGGTGTGAGGCTACAGATTATACTGAAGGAGGGATACAGCTCAGTGACCACCCCATTTTTCAAACAAACTGGTTTCACACTTTACACCTAAAATTGATCGAGCTTAGTGAACTGTTCCTGGAAATCTCAGGGAGGATAGTGCCTTGCCTTGCCCATCCCTGTTTACAGAGCATGTTTAATCTCATCTCCTTTCTTTCTTCACGATGGACCCAGATGCGCTGTAAACAAAAAGAGGTTCCACAGAGGACTTGAAATGGTCAACCAAAATACAATACATGTTAATTAATTGTGAATTAAGGAATGTGTTTTTCCGGAGGGCAGACGTTTGAGTAAAAGGCAGTTGGAAATACTGAGGTCGCGGTTGGAGGAGAGAGAGGAGAGAGGAGTGATGGAATGGAAATATAGAAATTGTGAATTGGAGTGCTTATCGCATGTGGAAGGCTGAGGCTGATATCAGAGAATGGAAATCTCAATTAAAAGATACATCAAATACGTGTACAAACACGAGCGCTCAAGCAGACGCACGTGGAAAACAACCGAATGAAGCTGTGCAGTTTCTGAAGTCTGTTTCAGATCCTCATGGCTGCCCTCCGAGAACAACAGCTCACCCACGAGATCCGTCTGGAGAAGATTTCACGTCAGTGTCCGCCACCTCAGTGTAAAAGATTCATGAATTACCTGGGACATGGGAAAGCTGAGTGTAATAGGTCAACATGCGATACGTGCTGAAAACGATGCTGGCCCGAGAGAATGATAAGCGGAAACTAAAATAGAACAGCAAGCACATAAAGCTCACCTTGCTCTGATGCAAATGGTCGCCCAGCCGTTGGAGGGAGCTGTTGTGAGAAAAGAGAGATTCACCGATTGTACTCTTTCCCACCTTCCACCTCGCCATTTATCTCTCCACCCTGGAGGCTTCCTGCCTCTATTCCTGATGAAGGGCTTTTACCCACAACGTCGATTTTTCTGCTCCTCGGATGCTTCCTGGCCTGCTGTGCATTTGCAGCACCACTTTTATCCAAACTCTGGTTTCCAGCATCTGCAGTCTTCACTTTTGCCGATGGAGATTTTGAGGATGTGTCAGCATTCAGGAGCAAGGAGACAGGCCAAAATTGTTATGGGCATGCTGTGGTGACTATCCACGAGTTAGTCAAAACGGGATCACTCACTGCACATCCTTCAGCGCCAGCAGCGGAGCTGATTGCCTTAACTGAGGCATATAACTTGGCTGAGAGTAGGACGGTGAATATTTGCATCGATAGTGGATACTCATTTGGAGTTGTACATGATCTTGGAACCCTGTAGAAACACAGGGGCTATTTGACCTCCACCGGATGGCGTATCACGCACCGTAGCCTGATTGCTGACCTCCTGGAAGTGGTCCGACTGCCCAAATGAATCGCTGTGTGTAAATGTGAAGCCCACACGAAAGATAACGATTCCACTTCTCAAGGCAATGCAAAGGCGGACCCAGCGGCAGGGACGGCAGCCCAGCAGCCGCCAAGTGATCAGTTTGACATCTGTATGACAATTATTTTTTATCCCAACAGCAGACGTATGGGAGTTCCACCACAAGAAAAGCTTGAGTGGACAAGGGCAGGATGCGGGGCATGAGTGAAGTGGTATAGTGTGTCCCCAATGGTAAACCCTGTCTACCGCGAGTTTTATTCCCATTCCATGCCTGACTGACAAACGGTAAGGACCATGTTTTAAACGTGGGGATGTACAACATTTTTTCCCACACTGGTACACAAACGTATTTACTCATTACTCCCAGAAATATTGCGAACGATGTGCTATCTGTGTCACTAACAATGTGGGGAGGGGAATACAGATGTGTCAGGCAGCACACCCCAAACTCAAAGACACTTTCAACATTTCCACATGGATTTTTTTCGAACTAACGCCAAACGAGGGTAAAGGGTATTGTCTGGTAATACGGATATGTTTTCCAAATGGATGAAAGCATTCCTCACGTCTAAACAGGATGCCATTGCAGTAGCCAAGGTTTTGCTAACTGAGCTGATTCCGAGATGGGGTATCCCAGAAAGGCTTAGTAGCGACAATGGGACACAATTTGTCAACAACGCCCGACAGCAGATCAGTAATTATTTGGGAATAAAGATGAAATAACACTGTACTCTCCACCCAGCGAGCGGTGGGGCAGTGGAAGGAGAGAATGCTACTTAAAAAAATTGAAAAAATGTAACTCGAGGTGACATGGACAAAGGCACTTCCGATTGTGGTAATGTACATGAGATCTAGGAGAGGAAGAGCCAATATTAGCCCGTTTGATACTGTGTTTGGTAGGCCAGCCAATACAGGAATTGTCGCAAGACCTAAGGTAAGACAGCTAAGAGACCACAGTGAGAATGAGATGTTGTGTTACTGTATAAAACTCTCTACACTTTTGTCTCAAATAGAGAATCAAGTGAATGCAGCACTATCCCAACCAGCAGAATGGAAGGTGCACGATCTAGAACCTGGAGACTGGATAGATGGTGAAAGATATCAGGAGGAAAATCTGGAAGGTGACGAGGTGGTTGTGGCCGTTTCGAGGGCTCCGTACAGCACAGACAGCTTTTAAGATCGCAGAAGGAGCCACGTGGATACACGCCGGCCATTGAAAACGTATAGCTGGACTTAAGGAGGCATCGGAGAATACTGGAACTAATAGGTGCAAGTAGTGATGAGAAGTCTCGTGCAAATGTGGGGTTGGCCCAGCTCACACTGTTAGTGAGTGCCCCGGCAGGACTATTCGTAAAGGCAGGGGTGCCTGGGATGCAGCCGGCAATAGTTAACTTAGCTGAGGGTGCTTAGTGGATCTTTACATACGACCAAAGGTAGTTTAGTACCAAGGACGACTATAAATGGAACAATAAATACTTATGCAGGGATCATTGTTATCCCAGTAATTGGTACTTAGTAGTAGTAGCTGCAGGGACACCTGATTCTGGAATTAGGTATTCAATCATCAAGGAAAGAGGTGCCAGGACACAGGTGAAATATTCAAAACACAGAAGAGTGATGAGGGAGTTAAGTGATTTAGAATAGATAAACCCTTCTCTGACATCTATAGGCAGGTGAATGTAGTGGTACAGTCACCCCCAAGATACAGAAAAAAATTAACACGGGGACATGGCAACCATACAAACGAAATCGTGGACCTAACACCAAGCAGGGCAGAGCGCATTAATGTCAGGCCGAACCCGGAGGGAATCGGACAGGGCTCTCGAGCGATTCCATCCCTGTAGTGGAATTAGTCCTGCAGGAGATAAATGGCGTAAATGCGACGCCAGTAGGTTGGGAGGTGCGAAGGACCAACGCTCGAAGTGCAGGGAACAGAGCATGTGTGTTGGCACGAATACAACACCGGAAATTAGAGGTTAGCTACCCTTGTTGGATACGTTTGCACAGAGCCCAATTACAGACAGCCTGGCAAGAAATGCTAGCTGCCTGCTTCCCTGAGAAGCGACGACCCTGACCCTGATAAGGGAACCATTTAGGACAAATCTCACGCCATCACCCGTAGGCAGGTGAGAAACAAATTTGTGCAAGTCAGGGAAGACAACTTTTGTGGATCTGTATTTGACACTGCATTGGAACAATGACTCTTGCTCAGCAACCTACACAAATGGTAAGGTCATCAAAAGTACTTTTTCCTTTTTCAATAATCACACTATGATGACGGGTATAATATGAGCCTGTGGAGAGAAACGGAACCACCACCTTCCCCTAGGTGCTGGTACTTCGCGATACTGTCCACTGGCACAACAGTGTCCGTCCCAAAGGCCAGTACTGGGTGAACCTGAAGGGACATCCCACGGCATTGTAATAGGTACACGCTCGGAGACCCTTGGACTATGCCAGTAGCGTAATTGGGTGTTCTATTCTCTTGGGAGCAGGGACAACGGTGGCAATAACCAAGATTAATGGCCTCGCATATAGGGTATTACTGTTAGCAAATGAGACGTAGGAAGGGCTACCACTCATTAGTACAGAGTTAACGGCAGTAAGGGAAGCAGTGATATAAAATCGATAAATATTCGACAAACTGACGGCCGAGAGAGGGGGCGCATGCAAAATGTTACGTACCTCATGCTGTTTTAATATTCCTGATAAGTCCCTAAATATCAGTAGTGTGAAAAATCATATGAAGTCGGTGATACGACGGCCTCCCCCAGCAGATGACTCCTGGTTCCGTTGGCTCACCTCCCTTTGGTGAAGACGGGGGTACTGGTTCTGACATGTTCTGCTAGTTGTAGGAATGGCCTTACTAATAGTGCTTTGTATAGGACCCTGCTTGTGTAACTGCCATGGGTGTTTGCTTATGAGTGCAGCGGGATAGCACACGGTAAAACTATCAGTGGCCCCACAGCAGGAAGATCAGATTGCGTGGATCTACCCTACCGTGAGGTTGAAAAGTGTGATGTATGATAATGGGCTATATTCAGGGCATACCAGAGCATGTGATGATACCACCACAAAGCTGTATTACAGGTAGCTGTTGTCTGAGGAAAGGCCTGCTGCTCCCTAAGCAATTTGATGTATAGCTATCTGGCTCTGTACATTTATTTTTGTTTTTGTCATTGTCGCCATAAAATGCCAAAATTGGGGGAGGGGGAGCGGTGGGGTGGGGGGGAGGAGGTGAAATGGAAAATTAACAAAATTAGCATTTACTGTGAAATCTGAGAGAGAATGCTTTGCTAAATCTTGTATTTTGCTAAATTTTGTAAGTAGACAGCCTGACTTTTCTGCATTTTGCATGCAGAAAGCCTGCCTTTCGAAGTCTTGCAAGTGGTTGATTCAGCATTTGCAGGAGACAGCCTGTCCTTGCAAAGTCTTGCAAGCAGTCAATTCAGCAGAGTCAGGGAAAATACAAGGGCAGTAATCAATAATATCAATCGTAAAGGAATGTGAAAAAGCAACTCCATAAGTGGAAAGGAACTCGAATGTTCCCAGCTCTTGTCCTTTAGCGGTGTGATAAGGCTGAGCGAAGTATAGTATGAAGACAATGCGTAAAAGCTATTCAGGACCCCTTACATGAGACGTTTTGCCAAATGTATTGGTTTCCCCTTCAGTGGTGAAATAAACTTTGTCTTTGATCTTGGAAGCGTTTGAGCCGAGTCGATTTAGTTGCCATGACAACGACCAGACAGGCTGTGGGCTCACATCAAATTAAGTGTGGGAAGACCTTGTAAAGAGATCACTTCTGCATTAATGAACTTCTCTCAGGTATAGTCTGCACTACACGGAGTGTGGTTCAGATTCAGAAAGTAGAGATATAATGGAAAAAATAATTGATATTTGTTACAGCATTATAAAGCCACCTGTACCAACTGCTCATTCAACACCTTTTGCTTAGGAAGCTGCAATGAATTGGCAAAGTGATAACTGAGATGGGGAGACAGCGACTATTTTTTTAAAAATGCATATCAAAGCATCAGAATATATTCACTCAACCATTAACACTGATTGGAGAAAGCGAGGACTGCAGATGCTGGAGACATCAGAGCTGAAAATGCGAATCCTCTTGCAAGGATGCCTTCCTTGAAGAAGCTCTCTTCCTCCCTCTACAAGGGCCTGACCTGCTGCGCTTTTCCAGCAACACATTTTCAGCATTAACACTGATTGTAAACTTTTAGGCCCTGAGCAACAATCAGAAGCGGTGAGTCACCCTGTGCTTTAAAAACTCATTTGTTAGTTTAATGGCAAAACCAACACACAAAACGTTTGATGACGATACCTAAAGTGTTCCTGATGCACAGGAGAAGGCGATATAGCGCAGAGATCAGTAATACCAACAGCTTTCTGGAAATACTGAGACGGACTTGGCTGAGTGAACGTAGGGACACGGAAAGTTTCGGAGTCAGATAAGAAAGACAACCGAAGTGAGAGATTATATAATGCAGGAAAGGGACAGCTTAGATAGCTCAGATGGTTTCAGCCCGAAACAGATTAACGAGATATAATGACGATCAGATGGGGTTAGGGCACCAGACGTTCGCCACAGATATTGACAGTGTAATTCAATTGAGAAAAAATCCTATTGCTTCTTCAGTCGGAAATAACAAGAGATTTTTTGCATTTGTAATTATTGCTTCTTTCAGGCAAAAAAAAACTTCCCTGACTTTATTTGTGAAATAACTGTGATTAATGCAATGTAGAAATGATGCATGTATAAATATGGATTCCCTTCCATTGCCATGGCTGTGAGTACGCAGAGTACTACAGAGTCTCCAAAATCGTTCACGCTCACACAAAATGCGGACGCCTGGAAATTCTGCTGCTGAAAGGCATTTATTACCTGCTACTTGCAGCAGTAGCTATCCCTGGGGAGTTAATATGTATAACATTTTATTCCTAATCAACTCGTTCAAAGGTACTTTTAGAAACCTCCAAAGCAGGCGGGGCATGACCCGGCGTTTCTCACTCCAGAGAGAACGAGCACTGCCTCTGTCCCACAAGGCAGCCTGGTGAGTTAATATAATCTCTCTGTGTTGAACCCTGTCATCTCCTTTTCTACGTATAATGAGGCATCTGACCAATTTCATTTCTGATAAGTTTTGATTGTAATGAACTTCCAGAAATCAGGCGTTGCTGTTTTTCTTTTCTTCAGATAGAGAACTTGGCCTCAATTTGGATTGTCTCAAAAAGAAAATGTTATCTTGCCAAGTGTGTCGGTGTTTACATGTTGGCTATGGTAAGGACAGATATTCTGATCCTGAACAATAACATAATACTCTGCTACATCTTCAGTTACCACTTTCCTTTGTCATTAATTTCCCATACTCCTGTTTGCAGAGTCATTACATATATATATATATACAGTATGTGTGTGTATATATATATATATATATAAATACACGCAGTCACTCCCGAAATATTTGTTTGGTGCATTGTTTCTTTTTGACATGAGAGATTTGTCATCATCTTCTGCCAAAAATTTCAAAGAAAACATTTCACAAAGCGACCTGCGGTCACTCTGTTCATAACTATCACGGTTGAGGTCTTGCTGAAGGAAATGTCAGCTTCGATTGCTTATGAACCTGAAAAAAATAGCATCGTGCAGTGGGGCTGCCGGTCACGGGCAGCGTTTCTTTCCCTCTAGTGCAAGTATCGGTTATGTCTGGTTTTACAGCGCGTCTGTCATTTAGATTCCCATCACTCTGATTGCTTTCTGTAATTCATTAACCATTCGAAATATTGTGTTGGCGAATCGAATCCGCACTGAAGTCCAGAGCTTCAAGAGTGGAAAGGAAGTGACTCAAGAATGGAAAGCTCAAAAAAATCTATCATTCTTATCTTTCTCAATATCAGTAAGCTTTCTCTTGCTCAGGTTGACAAATGCCATGAGTTTATATCTTACCAAAATAACAACCTCCGTTCATTATACAGCAAAATTCACAAACTCTCAATTAATCACGAGTGAAGTGGGAGGTATGTTGAAGTATTTTAGTTGTTTTCCAAACCCCTGTATTTATGTAGCAACACAGAGCAAATTCAGAGCAGAGCTGAAAAATATGGCAAAATCCCCGTGGATATTAATTCCGAGATAATTTTGATTGAGGTTGACAAAATGAATTCAGTAGAGAAACGGTTTAGCCAACAGTGTTTTACTTTAACGTCTTTTTCCATGAGGAAACAGGATTGTATCTAGTAAAATGAAACGTGACTCATTTCTCCATTCATCTTCATTGGACATAACAGAACACTTTCGCTGTGGATATTGTTTCCCGTTGTCACAATTACTTAGTGAGGAAAGACAACCTCGTGCAGTAATACAACAGAACCCGCAGTGCGAGACTGAAGATAACGTGCCGTTAATGAATTTCAGCATTCAATGAAAAACAGAGGATTCCATTGAGCTATTGAAATGGACAACGTCTACATGAAACCATCAATCCCAGTACATTGAATCATAAACTTCAGCAATTTATATCCACCTGCCTTGACAATTCACTCGGGCACTGCGTAAGAATATTGTAAGGTGATTGCACAATATTGGAGAGAGTGTATCAATGAAAATAATTTGCAGGACAATTTTCACACGACTAAAGGCCTATGTCAGAAACAGTTCACACGCAGCCCATTGATGTTTCACCTCACTTATTTGGACTTGGATATTTCTTACACTTGGAGGGGAGTTTAAACTAACTCTGCAGGGGCATGGGAACCTAGAATGTAGTTTAGGGTGCAGGACTCTGAAGTGTAGGGACGTTAGGAACCAGGCATCAATCTCGAAGGAGGGTGCCTGTAAACAGGAAGGTGGCTTGAAGTGTGTATACTTCAATGCGTGAAGTATACGAAATAAGGTAGGTGAACTTGCAGCATGAGTTGATACTTGGGAGTTGGATGCTGTGGCTATTACGGAGACATGGGTAGAACAGGGAAAAGATTGGTTGTTGCAGGTTCCAGGGTTTAAATGTTTTAGTAGGGTCAGAGGTGGGGGTAAAAGAGGGGATGGTGTGGCATTGGTTGTCAAAGATAGTTTTACAGCAGTGGAAAGGACGATGGATGAAGACTCGCCATCTGAGGTAGTTTGGGCTGAGCTTAGAAATAGGAAAGGTGAGGTCACCCTGTTAGGAGTTTTCCACTGGCCTCCTAATAGTCCTAGAGACGTAGCAGAAAGGATTGCGAGGATGATTCAGGAGAAGAGTGAAAGTAATAGGGTGGTTGTTATGGGGGACTTTAACTTTCCAGATATTGACTGGGAAAGCTATAGCTCAAGTACGTTAGATGGGTCGGTGTTTGCCAAATGTGAGCAGGAGGGTTTCCTGAAACAATATATAGACAGGCCAACAAGAGGTGAGGCCATACTGGATTTGGTTCTGGGTAACGAACCAGGCCAGGTGTTAGAATTGCAGGTAGGTGAGCACTTTGGAGACAGCGACCACAATTCGGTGACTTTTACTCTAGTGATGGAGAGGGATAAGTGTGCACTACATGTCAAGAGTTATAGCTGGGGGCAGGGCAATTATGATGCGGTGAGGCATGGCTTAGGATGCGTGGCTTGGAAAAGTAGGGAAGGATGCAATCGATATGTGGAGCTTGTTCAAGGAAGAACTACTGAGTGTCCTTGATAAATATGTACCTGTCAGGCAGAGAGGAAAGAGTCGTGTGAGGCAGCCGTGGTTTAATAAGGAATTGGAATCCCTTGTTAAAGGGAAGAGGGCGGCCTATGTAAAGATGGGGCGTGAAGGTTCAATTGGGGCGATTGCGAGTTATAAGGTAGCCAGGAAGGATCTAAAGGGAGAGCTAAGAGCAGCAAGGAGGGGACATGAAAAGTCCTTGGTTGGTAGGATTCGGGAAAACACAAAGGCTTTCTATAGGTATGTCAGGAACAAAAGGATGACTAGGGTAGCAATAGGTCCCATCAAAGATAGTCGTGGGAAGTTGCGTGAGGAGGCTGAAGAAATTCGGGAGACACTGAATGAATACTTTTCGTCAGTATTCACTCAGGAACAGGACATTATTGCCGTTGTGAATATTGAGTCACTATTAATTAGAATGGATGGCTTTGAGATATGTAGGGAAGAGGTTTTGGAAATTCTGGAAAGGGTGAATGTAGATAATTCCCCTGGGCCTGATGGTATTTATCCTAGGATTCTCTGGGAAGCAAGGGAGGAGATTGCAGAGCCATTGGCCTTGATTTTATGTCCTCGTTGTCTACGGGAATAGTGCCAGAAGACTGGAGGTTAGCAAATTTTGTTCCCTTGTTCAAGAAGGGGAGTAGGGATAACCCTAGTAACTATAGGCCGGTGAGTCTTACCTCTGTTGTGGGCAAAGTCTGAGAGAGAATTGTAAGGGATAGGATTTATGAACATCTGTATAGGAATAATGTGATCAAGGATAGTCAGCATGGTTTTGTGAAGGGCCGGTCTTGCCTCACAAACCTTATTGAATTCTTTGAGAAGGCGACTAAGGAGGTGGACGAGGGTAAAGTGGTTTATGTGGTGTATATGGATTTCAGTAAGGCGTTTGATAAGTTTCCCCATGGTAGGCTACTGCAAAAAATACGGAGGTATGGCATTGAGGTGGAGTTGGAGGTTTGTATTAGGAATTGGCTGGCTGGAAGAAGACAGAGGGTAGTAGTTGATGGTAAAGGTTCATCTTGGAGTGCAGTTACCAGTGGTGTTCCTCAAGGATCTGTTTTGGGACCATTGCTGTTTGTCATTTTTATAAATGACCTGGAGTAGGGGCTAGAAGGTTGGGTGAGCAAGTTGCGGATGATAAAAATAGTGGGTGGAGTTGTTGACAGTTCTGAAAGAAATGATATCAGAACATCAGTGTGCGGCACCGTGGCACAGTGGTTACTACTGCTGCCTCACAGCGCCAGAGACCCAGGTTCAATTCCAGCCTCGTTGTCCCGGTGGAGTTTGTACATTCTCCCCGTGTCTGTGTGGGTTTTCTCCGGGTGCTCCGGTTTCCTTCCACGTCACAAAGATGTGCAGTTTAGGTGAATTAGCCATGCTAAATTACTTGTCGTGTTAGGTGAAGGGTTAAATGTAGGGTAATGGGACTGGATGGTTTGCACGTCAGTGCGGACTTGTTGGACCAAAGGACATGTTTCCACACTGTCAGTAATCTAAAAAAAATCACGAAATGTGTCTTTTAGCAGAGTGATGTTAAAACGTCTGTTTTATGTAAAATAACTGCAAGAAAACGGACATCACAAACAATTCCGATAAAAGTAGAACTGATATTAATTATTTAGTCATTAAAGCAGAAAGTGTTAGAGTAACTAAATAGTTTTTGCTGGATAGGCAGAGATTTATGGGAGTAGTGTTTTGAGATGATTTACTTTTCTTCACCTGTGATCACTTCCATTCTGAGGGGAAAATGTTGCTTTTTGCTGCTCAGGCGCTTAAGTTACAACTTAAAAATGACATGCAGCTTTAAAAAGTACAATGTTATCATAGCTAATCATTCATTGTCAGGAATATCGGAGAAAAAGAATGGGTGACAATGGAAAAGTCCTGGATGCTGTATGACTAGCAAGCTACTGAAATCCAGTCATCCGATCACCATAAACAGTATTTTGCAATAAAAGCAGAAATCAGATTAGTGTCTACTTAAGAATGGTTGTCTAAAATATAAGTGTGAAGAGTTGATGATGAGCCACGAGAAAACCAGTTCTCAATGGCAAAACCAAACTGGATCCATACTCCACTGTGCAGTCATAGATCGACACAGAGGTTTTTAAAGACTTTGTGTAACGACAAACGACGATCTGTAACACAGACTTAAAACTGGGTTGAATGTGAACATGCTTCCTGAAAATTGACGAAAGTGTTGTGGGAGTGAAAACTGATCAATTCTCCTCTCTCCTTAGCGAATGGATGATAACGGGTGTACAGAATGGCTGAAGAAAATTCTCAAAGAAATAAAGCAAACCAGCAAGCTTCGCCAAACGTTCGTACACAAATACTTATTGACAGCTAAATACTGCACCAAATAAAATCTCTCACATGACTTGAAGCGAATGGTAACAAATATAGATTAGGGCAGATCTGTGGAACCATTCACTCCATTCCAACTATAAGCAGGCAATTGAAGTCTGTAAATCTGCTCCTTGGAGCAATACAGACAATCCAATGACGACACAAGTTTCAGAAGAAAGCTTTTACGTAAATTAGTTTCACTGTCTGGACCAGACTTTGTTGGCCAAATTATCGGAGGGACGTGAAGGGTTAACCACTCTGTTGTGCGTCTGCAATAACAAGCAGAAAAGACAAATTAAGCACACAGTTTCACAAAGAATAGGAGAAACCAACGGTTTATTCCAACAATGGTCCTTAATTCAAGACATTTACTCTCCTCACCCCCGACCCCAACACCCACCTTTTCGTCTCTGCTTAATTGTGTTCAAATTCTCCAATGAGAATTGTGCTGGATATAAAATATTAATATCTCACCACAGATGCTGCAAATTCTGCCGAAGTTCTGCCGCATTCTGTAACACAGAGAATACTCTCACTGTGTTGCAGTGAGATCATTCATCTTTGTGCTGGCCTTACATTTGTGCAAAATCAATTGTATGTCTACTCTATTCAGATCACAAAAGCGGTTCTGAACCACACCGTTCAGAAGTATATCAAATGCGTTGACGAAGAGAGTCAATGAAGATATACAGGCAAATAATATCCTGAGGCAGCAAGTTTAAACAAAAAGTCGTTTTCTCGGTTTGTTAAAGTTTTTGTAATTTCTTAATTGCTGTCATCTGCAGTAAGAGCATTTATGTAAGCAATTCAGACGACAGGGCTCCAATAATTCTCTGGAAATTGCAAACAGAGATTTGGTGACTAAATGCTCCTCTTTCCCCATGTATAAATGGAGATGCTGCCAGTGTTTGATCTGTGTAGTCTTGCAATTCTGTCGTTGTAGCTCCCTCGGGGCTGACATAGTAACCTTGATACTATTTCTTTTGGGTTCCCTTTCATTCGCTGCGCTTGCTGACATTGAGGAGCATGTGCAGTATGCTCCAGTAAGAAAGTGGTCCACGCGCTGATCAATCAGTTTTGCTGATAGGTGTTTTAATCATGAGTGGGTAAATGACCCGAAATAATCTGACGGAGTTCCATGTGGGAGAGTGTTAGATTGAAAATGTCAAAGTACTGTATTTCGGAAGTCCATTCACTCAATTTCACAAACCCTCTGGTTTCGCGGCATAACAATTGTTATTAAGTATTCTCGAGTATCTCCATCACATTCTAACTCTAAAGCTACCTCTCTCGTTTATGTTTCGCATTTTGTAAACATGAGCAACAGTTCAATGACCAGTAAAACAAGGAGGGGTGTACGGTCTTACGACAAAGAAGACAGTCAGAGAGAAACTGAAGTGTAATCCCAAGAATAAAAAAAAACTTACTGTTTGTGATTGTGCATAATTTTGACCTGGCACGGTCTACATTGACAGTGATACTTTCTGGTACCAGGTGTATAGTTCGGAATGTCAGTCAATGTCAATAAATTGTGCTAGAATAGGACTTCTCCTCAGATCCTCAGCTGCTGAACAGAGCCTGTGATGTATGCTGTAACCCAGAGTACGTTCAGACAGCAGCTGAAGATTGTGCTGAGTATCTTCAAATCAACCAATAGATCAAAAATCATTAATTTAATAATTAAATCCAGAAACCTGTAACTTTAAACCAAATTTGCAGCAATGACCTTGTCTGTCGTTGTATTGAATCTCTAAACGTATTAGTGGCTTGTTCAATCTTCCAGCACAGTTATTTGGCACCTTTCCATCAGTCTGCCGGCTCTGGGTTCAAAACAAAAGAGGGCACCATTCAATAGGCCTGCCATCGTGCACACTCTGACTCACTAGAATTCTTCTGCTCTCTAATTTGCTTGACTCTCTAAATTCGTTTATTCCTCTTGACATCTTTATCTCTTCTTCCTTCCTGCCTTCCTCTCCATCACTGTTCGCCAACTCCCTATCTCTCCATATCTCCATCGTTCTCTCTCCTTTCCTCTCGCCCACTTCTGTCTCAACAACCAATTTTATCCAACAGCAAAGAACAACGCAGAAGAGGAACAATCCCTCCGCGCCCAAGCCTTTTGGCGCCACATTTTACATTGTCTTCACTTGCGAGTTCTGTATTCATCCATTCCCTTACTCATCATGTATTTTCCAATACGTCTTGAATGCTGCTGTTGTGTCTGCTTCCACCACGACACCTGGCCACGTGTTCCAGGAACTCAACACCACTTGCGTCAAAGACTCGCCTTGCAAATCTCTTTCAAAACTGCCAACAGCCCCTATACTAACTCCCCCAGCACAGCCCTCCTCCTGATCCAACACCGAGAAGCTGAGTCATTTAGTGAATGATCGCTCCAACTTGGCAACAAAAGTGTCATAAATTCCAAACTATCCATCAATTCACAATTTTCTAAACATCTATCAAGTCGTGCCTCAACCTGCTCCACTCTACTGAAAACAAAGCTAATATATACAAATATGCTTCACAGCTAAAAGGGCCCTTACTGTGCAAAACTGGTAAAAAGTTACTGTACCCTCGCCAAAGCATTCTGGCAGTGTGGTGAAAAGAAATGTGCGCAATATTAGAAGTGTGACCTAACCAAAGATCCATAAAATTGCAGCATAACGTGTCTATCCTCATATTCTTTGCCCCTTCCAATGAAGGCAAGCACAACATAGGACTTTGTTTCCAAGCGTAGGAAGGGTATGTTGGCGAAGGAGCGAGCACAATACCGGATTCTAGAAATGATATATGTTCTTCAGGATTACGATATGAGGATTAGACAAATCAAATTGTCTCTAGAATTTAGAGAGATTAAGGTTTGCTAAAAATCTTCATGCTGTCAATTGGGTCGGGGTGGGTGAAGGGGACGGGTGCATGAACTTAAATTTATTTTGCGGGTTGGATATTCTGGAAGTAGTGAGCTTTGTATGACATGTACAGTCAAAGATGTCGGGAAGTACTTGTACCCATGGAAGTTTGAAACGATCTTGCAAAAGCAAGAGTGACTTCTGGGTGAGTTGTTAGATTGTTGTCGCCCAAAGAGACCAGTGATTATGTACAAAAAGCAGGAATGCAGAGTTCAACAAGAGAGGCAACCCCTATGTCTGTGAATGATGGAATGTGCTTGAAGAATTCACCATAACCCTCCTTTCTTGTGTTCATATGAAACTGTGCTTTATTGCACGGAACCAGGAGGTTAGTTTATATCTCGCCAACAAATGTTATTGGACTTTCAGGGACTGGAGATAACATAACACAATATGATTTGGAGCTGAAATCTTCAATCCATGCATTTTCGACTGAATTTGTTTGGAGAAGTCTAATCGGGTCTCTGACATACTTATTTCAAAACCCTGAGATGACAAGAGCTCCACACAAGTTTTGTTTTTGACACGACAGTTAGCATTGGCAATTTCGGTGTATATGCTTAACTTTTGCATCAAAACCACCTATATACTACTGATTGTACGAAGTTACGAATTCCGTGTCGCAGAATGATACCCAATTCTTCCAAATTTCATGTCTCCTTGAATTATTGGTCTAGAATTCCATCTTGACTTTAATTGAACTGTGCCCAATCTCTCTGATGGACATTCCATTTCTGGGATGTCTATTGTAAAGCACGCCGATGCGATTGAACCAAAATATACGTTCGCTGATGCAGGAAGGGTAATTGGAAACTTTGCTTTCTACAACAGCGAACATTGAAAACATGAAGTGGAGATGGACCACGTTATGAATAAAAACAAAACACGAGCTTCTAATGCAAAAGGTTTATTTCTAAGAAAACTGTTGAACAATAATCAGTTGTTTGATTGTTAATTTTGTCAACATGGGAGAGATTGTAATGTTGAGATCAATGCTGTGTTCCAGCTGCGGTTTACATAATTCTCAGGGCAGGGTTTCTTCAACTCCCCCAGTTTGTGATAATCGGCAAGGCCTCCACGCATTCTGATGTTTTATTTGACGATATGGGAGAGATTCCGTCATGTTACACCAATTCCCAGTCAATCCAGTAGTTGGAGGAATGATGGTGGATAATAGATTTGAAAGAGTGTCTCTTTTCTCTGGCCTAGCATCCGGCTGATGTAGGGTAACTTCTGGCCTTCTCCCAAAGGAATTGTTATGGTCTGGATAATACCAGACCATCTCAAGGTAGTTTAAGATTGATGTATAAACAGGGTGGTTTGGGTATTTTAAGGTAAATGTTAAAGGGACATTTCAATCACTAAGGAGAGCAGTAAGAGGGAGCAAGGACTAAACGTGAGCTCCGACTTTGTTCTTTAATAATATCACGCTCATAGCTGAGCCTTGTACAGGAATGAATCAGATATCAGGCAGAATTGTGGCTTGCTCCACTTTATTTTGTTTGTGTTCAATGTAACATGACATTTTTCACTCATGCATCTGCATGCAGTGTTGCTGTGTCCCATTGAGCAATAACGTTTAAAGTTGTGACGAGATTAATGCATTTAAATACACAGGAACTTGCGCCATTCGGCGCAAAATGTCTCTGTTAGTTCTTTGTGGGAGAACTGAAAGAACCAGCAGATGAATGATCGGCCAAATATTCCCCTTAACTAAATTAAACAATACGTACATATCCAGTGTGAAAGTTTGCTGTCAACCTTCCCCACGTTAATTTGTAAACAGGAAGGTTTCTCTGTTCACTGAGAAGTAACTGATTGACAGGAGACTTTGGATACCAGCAACATTTGGTATTAGTGAAATGTCTTTATAATGAGCACATCGTGGATCAAATCTTCAATTTTGAACTGTGATTATTTACTACAGTGTAGTCACTCATTTGTTATAAAGATCCTCGGTGTTCTAGTCACCTCATGGTGAATCTGAAAGACTCTCGCGAGAAAATGAAATCACTGTTTTAGCTCCTCATCGTCCTGGTGCTTGTCGAACCCATCACTGCGGATGGAGAATCGAGACCAAGGTTCTTCCTTCCCGGTTAGTACATTTCTATGTAAAATAATTGCTGCACCTTCTGCTCCTCAAGTGTTTGCTGATTTGTATTGGAATTTGACTGTTTTCATGTCTTTTTCCACTCAGCCCAGATTCTCATTCCTCCCTGCTTTGAAATGATGTTATGGTCTCATTTTGAATAATTTCGAGGAACTGTTCGATTTAATTTGCTAATTATTTACCCTCAGAAACTATCCAACAAGGAGATGTCCTTAGCTGCATCGTTTACACTTTGAAGAGAGAAAAGTTTTCAACTGTCTTTTTGACCCGCCCTACCCCGATCTCTGCAATATCCTTCAGTATCGACACCATTACTTGACACTCATGTCACTTTAATTGTGAAAACCGAGCTCATCTAATTCTGATGAATCCAAGTGATCAGACAGTATGGCATTTTTTTTTCGGGATTTTATTCAGCTGCCTGAGCACAGAGCTGTGGAATGCTCTCCGTATAAATGCAATCAATTATCTCAAAGATTCCTTGAAATCAATCATGTTAAAAAATGTTTTCTGGTAACGTACTCGTATATCTCCTTCTGCCTTTTTTTATTTCCATACGAAAGAAAAGACAGTGCACAGAGCTGATCGACATTTCCATTGGTTAACTCATATTAGGATCACCGCGGACAGTTCTGATCCCTATGTCATTCAGTGTGACACGACTTCGAAAACTGTGCGTAGCGATACCTGTGATTTCCCTTGGTAAGACAACTTTATAACATGTTAAACAGTAATCGGCTCATTATCCCTCAGTTACACGACACTGACAGCACGGTACACAAAAGAATGGACTGGATGGCCCTTCGTTTAGTCACATTCGAAGGAATGCATACGAGAAAGTTTCTATATCCCTAACTTAGTCCAAATTGGAAGCACTGTGCACTGTCTTTGACGCCTTATCCTTCAGTTAGACTATACTTTGTTCACTGAACATTGATATTAGAACATAGAACATAGAACATAGAAGGATACAGCGCAGTACAGGCCCTTCGGCCCTCGATGTTGCGCCGACCGAATCCTACCTAACCTATACTAGCCCAATAACTTCCAAATGCCTATCCAATGCCCGCTTAAATGACCATAAAGAAGGAGAGTTCACCACTGATACGGGCAGAGCATTCCATGAACTCACAACCCGCTGTGTGAAGAATCTACCCCTAACATCTGTCCTATACCTACTACCCCTTAATTTAAAGCTATGTCCCCTAGTAACACCTGACTCCATTAGCGGTAAAAGATTCTTAGTATCTACCCTATCTAAACCCCGAATCATCTTATACACTTCTATCAGATCTCCCCTAAACCTTCTCTTCTCCAATGAGAACAGCCCCAAGTGCCTCAGCCTTTCCTCATAAGATTTTCCTACCATTCCAGGCAACATCCTGGTAAACCTCCTCTGCACTCGTTCTAAAGCTTCCACATCCTTCCTATAGTATGGCGACCAAAACTGCACACAATACTCCAGATGAGGCCTCACCAGAGTCTTATACAACTGCAACATGACCTCAGGACTCCGGAACTCAATTCCTCTGCCAATAACGCCCAGTACACCATATGCCTTCCTCACAGCATTGTCTCAACCTTCCTTGGTAAGACAACACTGTACATAGATTTCGACGTCATATCCCTCAGTTCGACGACTTTAGGAGCACAGTGCACAGTCCCAGTCTCAATCTGTCACAGTGACAACATTCTTTCAATGGAACCCTAACTGTGTGGTAAAAGGAATTTCGACCCAAGAAGTCCACATCAATCCTCCGAATACTAAGTCACCGAGACCGATTGGGAGGTGCAGACATTTCTCGTCTCTGTCTCCCTTGATTCTACATCACTGAGAACACTGGGCACTGTTTGTATCTTTACATCCCTTGGTAAGCCCACATTGGGAGTACTGTGCACAGTTCTGGCGTCCATCTCCTTGACTGGATCCCACTGGCAGTACTGGATACATTTATGTTCGCCATGTTTCCTGGTTTGATGACACACGGAGGGTAAATTGTCCCGGCTGGAGACATCATTTAAGTATATCTTTCTGTTTTACAGGTTTCTTCAACTCTTGTGCACTCCAGAGAGGAACTTGGAAGTGATCCCCTTTCTTCCACAAAAACTCCCTTACTGTGGGATTTGTGAAATTGGGCGATACTGCTGCATGAGAAAATTGATGTAGAGCAAATAAATCTGAGGTGAGACCGGTCTGATGCACCGTCTCATGAAAACTATTACTTCTGTAGATCGACTGTGTTCCATTATGTGGATCCAATGACCCTGACTTACTGCTTAGAAATTTGTATCAATAAAATTCGTTGTATTGTCCATTGTCCAAGCCTTAGTCTTTCATTCATTTGATTGCAGAGATGGGAGATCACTTATCTTGCATTTCCAACTGTGTCATCCTCATCTGTTGGTCTTGACCTCCACAATGAAAAACAACAGAAATAAACTGTTGGAGAGGATTCAGCACTCGAATCCCTTGTGGCTTTCGGATTTGAACTTGAAATTCTTGGGTTCTCCAATAACTCGTCGAATAGATCGAGGTTTGCAAGCCACACTCTGCCTGCAGTTCGTAGCAAGAGAACCAGTAGAAAGGGAAATAATGTCCTTGCCTTCCTTCTTATTAATCTTCCTGCCTCGCACACATCTGTCTACACCGCCATTGTTCGAAGTAAAGATCACACAGTCCTGGCGAAGATGAAATATTACCGCCACACTGAGGATGCAGTTCTGTTATTGGGTAGAGTCAATTTGCCAAATGCTGCAGATTCTGGACAGATCTGGAATCGCCAGTCTGGGCAGCCATGTGGCGCCAGTGGAATTCAATTTAACCACAATGTTTTAAAACTCGGTTTTAATGTTTTAATATTCCTGATGCCTAATCCCCTAGGATCATCATCAGACAGACCTCTGCAATTCATCTCACCTTGGTCTTGTAAAGAGATCTCCAAGGAAATTCTGAGCGTCTGTGTAATTCATCATGCAAGTGGTACACATTGTTGCTCTGAAAGTCCGTGGTGTGGGAGCAAATCTTTTTTGAATGTGTCTCTGAAGCATTAATTCGGTTTTCATAGAAAGCCTACAGTGTCGAAATAAAATTATAGCCACCGAGCCCACACCAAATCTCTGATCAGTATCCATTCGGAAAACAATCCATTAGCCTACGATTTACATTTCACATGAATGATGCATTTAATCTGCATGACCCCACGCTGCATAGGCAATTCAGCATGGCCAATTCACCTAAATTGCGCATCTTTGACTGTGGAAGGAAACCAGAACACCGGAATGAAACCACTCATATGTGGGATTTTTATATATACAGTTGCTGCCAGAACTGCTGAGTTCCTCCAGCAATTTCCAAATCTGTTATTATCTGAGCCAAGAGGCCCGGTTTCAAATTTAACTGATTTTAAGGTAATTTCCAACGAATCGATCTGATAGAGGAACTCTGTGCAATGGATAGAGCAATGGCAGTCTCTCCACCCACAATCCCACGCCATTTTGAAAGGCATCTATCTCTAGGGTTGTGTTTGCAGTCCAAAGGGTAATTGGGAACGTCTCCCAGCTACAGGAAGGGAAGCAGTCTCCAGTCCAAAATCTGAGATTAATGATAATGCGACTCTGCATTTCCCGTTCACCTTCCCCCCGACAAGAGGGGAGAAGATTCTTTGAGGCTGCAGGAGTGAAATGCAAATGTTGTGTACTCTCAGCCATGAAGCTCTGACCACGAAGATACACACAGCTCCACGTGTTTCACTTTGTGCTTTACTGTCCCCATTCACGATGCCCAGTCAAAAATGTTGAACACCACCAAGAGTCATCAGTCACTCACTGACTAATTTTGAGACTCTGAGATAAAGCACTCGAGTGAGTTGGCCATCCACAACAGAAAGATAATTCCCTTCCACGTCCTTTCATTTAATTAGGCAGAAAGCAACCTTTGTGAATTCAGACAAATTTCGCTTCATTTATACATTTCAAAATTAGCTTCAAACCTGCACTTTGAGTTGTGCTATCGGATGTAGCAAGGAATTACATGAAGAGATTTATAGAGTCTGACTTTTAGAGGTCGTCAAAAGTTCTCAGAACAAACCAAACGAGGCAACCTGAATCATGTATGTTCAATTTGCATCAACTGGAGTACATCCTGCTCCTTTGCTGATTCTCCGTATTTCTTTCAGCTGACATTTAACATTTACACACAGAACGGCATCAGTGCAACAGATTTTGCACATCACTACCGGATGTTGATTGTTTGATCTTGCAGTGTATTTATTTCTTCTACCACTTCAACAGTCTCACATCGACAATTTATTGCCGCTCCAAGTCACAGTAAGAAATTTCCACCCTTCATTACCTTGTTCTCTGTTGTCTCATTGTTCCTGGCCTCCCTGTTCACTCATTCACCATCTGTTTGCAACTCTCTTTGTTTCCCTAACGATCGCTATCGCCCTCTATACCTATCTGTACATCTGCTCACAGAACTGTCCCTGAATTTCTCTCCCTCTCCTTCTTTCTTCCCCTTCCACAATTTTTCCTATCTGTTTCTTTTGTCATTGTATCTCTTTTTCTCTATCGTGACGTTTCATGAGTTGGTTTTCACTCTGTTTTCCCATTTTAACTCTCTCAAAATCCCCCTCTCTCTGTTTCCCTGATGTATCGGAATGCTGTAGATGCTTTAATAGAGTCATAGAGTCATAATGATGTACAGCATGGAAACTGACACTTCTGACCACCTCTTCCATGTTGATCAGATATCGCAATCTAATCTAGCCCCATCCGCGATCACCCGGCCCATATCAATCAAAACCGTTCCTATACATATACCCATCCAGGTGCCTTTTAAATGTTGCAAATGCGTGAGCCACCACCACTTCCTCTGGCAGCTCATTCCATTCATGTCCGCCCAGAATGTGA
Organism: Hemiscyllium ocellatum; assembly: GCF_020745735.1. Classification (NCBI taxonomy): domain Eukaryota; kingdom Metazoa; phylum Chordata; class Chondrichthyes; order Orectolobiformes; family Hemiscylliidae; genus Hemiscyllium; species Hemiscyllium ocellatum. Next base: position 652,019 of record NW_026867577.1, on the reverse strand, counting down.
AAATGTTGTTCCTTACGACTTCTTTATATCTTTCTTTTTTCAAGCTCAACCTACGCCTTCCAGTTCAGGACTGCCTCATCCCAAGGAAATTACTTTGTCTATTTCCCATATCCATGCCCCTTATAATTTTTAAACGATTATAGGCCTCAGAAATCCCGGGGAAAACTGCTCTAATCCATTCAAACTCTCTCCATCGTTCAAAAACCTCAAACCCTGCTAACAACTTCGTACGTCTTTTCTTAATGCTATCAAGTTTCACAAATTCCTCGCCATACGAAGACCAGAACTGACGGCAATATTCCAGAAGAGGCCTCACCAATGTCCTTTAATGACGCAACATGACCTCCCAACTCTTGTATTCAATACTCTGCCCAGTAAAGGAAAACATACCAAACACCTTCTTCATCATCCTATCTACCTGTGACTCCGCTTTCAAGGAGGTTTGAACTTCCACTCCAAGGTCTCTTTACTCAGCAACACACTCTAGGACCTTAGCATTAAGCGTATAAATTCTGCTAAGATGTGTCCCAAAATGAAGCCCCACGCATTTATCTCAGTTCAACTCCATCTGCCATCTCTCAGCCCATGGGCCCATTTGATTTTGATCCCGCTTTAGTCCGAGGTAACCTTCTTCACTGTCCATTACATGTGCTGTTTTGGTGTCATCTGCAAATTTACGAACGATGCCTCTTGTGCTTACATCCAAATCATTTCTGTAAATGACGAATAGGAGCGGATCTAGCACCGATTCCTGTCGCACGCCACTAGTGACAGGCCTCCAGTTTGAAAAACACCTTCCAATAACGCCCTCTCTCTTCTCCCTTTGAGCCAGTTCTTTATTCCTTTATTCCTGGAGATTTAGTCTTGCTAACCAATATCCAATGTGTAACCTTGTTGAACGTCGGACTGAAGTCTATAGAGATCACATCTAACGCTTTGCCGTCATCAATCCTGCTTGTTACTTTTTCAAACGACTCGATTACGTTTGTGTGACAAGGTATCCACGCTTAAAGTCATGTTGACTATCAGTTATTGCCTTTCCAAGTACTTATGCATCCTCTCTCTCATGATTCCCTCCAACATCTTGCCCATCTTCGACGTCAAGCTCACTGATCTACAGTTCCCTGGCTTGTCCTTACCATCTTTCGTAAATACTGGCATTGCATTAGCCAAACTTCAGTCTTCCGGCACTTCACCTGTGACGATCAATACTATGAATACCTCACCAAGATGTCCAGCAATCACTTACCTCGCTCTCTGCAAATTTCCAGATTGCACCTGACATGGTTTTGGGGATTTACCGACTTTTATGCGTTTCAAGACATCCAGCCATTCCTTGTCTGGAAAATGGATATTTTTCGAGATGTCGCCTTCCATTTTTCTCTATTCTACATTTCCCATATCCTTTTCGACAGCTAACATTGATGCTAAAATGCTAGTTTAGTGTCTCCCTCAACCTCTGCGACTTCACATAAATGGTGCCTTGCTGATCTTTGAGGAGCTGTATTCTCTACACAGTTACCCTTCGGTAAATGATTATTTTATTTTATATACTTGTGGATCTAGCATTTCTTGCCATTCCTAATTTGCCCTCGAGAAGGTAGCATTAGTTCCTTCGTGAAATGTTATGTTCCATGTATTGTCGGTGGAGTGCACTGTGCCATTACAGAGGCAATTCCAAACTTCTGAGTCAGCAGTAATGAAGAAACGGCGATTTATTTCCATGTCAGCACAACGAGTGACTTGGAGGGGAATGTGCAGGCTGTTGTGTTCCCATACATTGGTTGCTTTGTCCTTCTCGATGGAAGTCTTCATTTGTTTGGAATGTGCTGCCTGAGGATCGTTCGAGAATTTATGCCCTTTTGTAGTTGATAGGCATTACTGCTACTGCACCGTTAGTGTCGAGGGTGGGATACCTGTGGATTGGTTCCATAAACATTCGCTCTGTTTTTCCCTCGCACGTGGTGCCAGACTGACAGAGTTATCCAGCAATTTCGATTTGAAGAATGATTGTTGAGTGCGGTATCAGCCAGGCGGACTGATTTATCTGCGATAATGCTTACACTCTGGAGTATTGTTGGAGCTGCACTCAATTACATATTTAGAAAGTATTTCAGTGCGTTTCTGACTTACGTCTTATCGATGGTAGAACGGCTTAAGGGAGTGATTCAGGTGGTGAGTTAATCGCTGCAAGATTCCCTTACAGTGACCCTACTGATTTGTTGACTCCACTTCAATTTCTGGTCAATGGTAACACCCCCCGCCCAGGTTATAATCTGGAGGGAATGCAATGCTGGTAATACCCTCTGATGGTAAAGTGCCAAGATGTGGTGGGGTGGGCAGCATTTAGTGACAGTGACATCATTGAACTTCAAAGGCCAATGATTAGCTGCTCTTTCAATGATCACCACTAGCATGTTAATTGTCAGGAAATTCGATAATTCGATGATGGCAATACATTGAGTGACACGAGACAATCAGGCGATTTGCTCTCAATGCTAATCCCCAGGGTATGGATAGATGGGTTGTGGGGGTGAGGGAGCTGGGGTGGGGGGGAGCGGGCGGAATCAGGGATGGCAACGCCATTGACTATCAAAAGGTTGTGATTCTACAGTGTCTTATTAAGGTGGCCATTGCCTGGCAATTGTATGTCGCCAAGATTCCCTGCCAGTTTTCAGCACAGAGTACTGGTGTAACAGTCATTGCCGGTTTGTTCAATATTTATCCCGGAATTGAAATTGTCCTGCTATAAGCTACCATTATGTATGACACACTTCAGTGAAGTTCACACGTGTGAGCTGGTGCTGAGTATGCACCAATCGCTCATTGTCTGTTTACAGGCACTGTGCATTACTGGTGGATATTGACAGTTCATTTGCTCTTGAAAAGATTCTCCGTTTAATATCATGGGTTCATAGAATCACAAAGTCATATACATGTACAGCATGTAAACAGACCCTTCGGTAAAAATCTTCCTTTGGCAGCTCATTCCAAACATGCACCAACCCCATGTGTAAGAGGATCCATTTTAAAAGTTATTGCTCTCACCTTAAACCTACGCTCGCTTGTTTGGACTCCCAATTCTGGAGAAAGGGCTTTGCCTATTTACCCTATCCGTGCTCATTTGATTTTACAGACATGTTTAAGCTCAACCCTCAGTTCCTGAATCACCAGGAAAAATAGCCCAAGCCGATTCAACCTCACCCTCTACCTCAAACACTCCAATCCTAGTAACATTTTTTGTAAACATTTTCTGAACCCTTTCAGATTCACAACATTCCTCCGATATGGAGCAGAAGAGAATGGCAAATCATCTTCCAAATGTGTCCAAGACAATGGCTTATACAACTATAACGTGGCCTCCCAAATGCTATACTCAATGCACTGATGCAGGAATTCCAAACACAGCCCTCACTATCCTTTCTGTCTCAAATTGCTCTCACAAGGTTCAATCTATTACTTGTGAAACGTTATGTCTCCTCATGGCAAGAAAAAAACAGCATGCACGTACACATTCTCACACAGACATACGTTTACGCTCATACACAAAGCCCACACCGAGTACACAGTGAAAACTTGAGAGAAAATTGGGGATGGAGGCTAAGGAAGGAGGAAAGCAAATTGAGAAATCAAGGAAGACTGTGAATGCAGAGGGGAGATATTATATATTTGGTGAGTGGGGGGCATAGAGGGAATTGAGAAATATGATGGAGAAGGGGAACGATCGGAAATGGAGAGGAACAGTATCGAGAGTGAGAGGGTGATGAAAAAGAAGAGAATGTGAATATGAGAGAAGAATTAGCGAGGGAAAGAGGGACAGAAATAACCGTGAAAAGAAAAGGGGAAGAGAATGTCGAGTTTGGCCTGTTATCTAAGACAAGCCAATGACATCCAGGTGTATTGCGCAACAAAACTATTTATAAACGACTTTCTCTGTTCATGGCAAACAATTTGTACACGGAAAGCTCCCACAAACATCGGAACTGTAATAAGGGGAAGAGCTGTGCTCATTTAGCTGCTGACGCTGTAACTACTGGTGCAAAGATAACAGCGAGAGATCTATGACTGCATTACAAGGCGTGGTCCAATCCGTAAGAAATAAGAGATTGTGTTGGTATCGGTAATTTTTTTGTCACATGATGAGCTGAATATTTCGCAGCATTGCAGAATGATTCTGATCTCAGTCGGTGAAAGCAAAAAAGTGGGGTGTTTCAAGCATATGAACACGGTTGGAGCCTAATCCGCAGAAACCCTGGGGGACAATACATTATAGAATCATCTGAAATCTCATACAAAGGGCTCGTGCGAGAAGCACAGTGTCGGGTGGGGTAAACCTTGCTCTTCATCCTTGCAACCATAATGCCGCTGGAAAATTTTGCTACTAACAGAATATATCATATTTTTCTTTTACCGGGCACTTCTCTAATTGAAGAGTCTGCTAAAATACTGATTGGCCCGGGGGTGTCCATTGAGCCTGTCTAAACTTGACTGACATGTAAGTGGAACATGATTGATCTGCGTTGTCGCACCATTAGCAAATCGCAGGTTCAGGGTTTGTAAAAAACGGATCCTTTCCAGACGAATCAGATTGTTAAGTATTTTGAAAACATAATTTAGAGGACCATTTTCAATAGAGTAGCAAAATTGACTGCCGCCACCGATATATCCCTGGTCCCCTTGTATCTTCCTCGAACATGTAGCATTTGGGGGATGATTTCCATCAATTCTACACCACGGTTACAACAGTGTGGGTGTTTGGGTGTGTATAGTTGAGGTATGTATGAGAGAGAATGGCTATGGGCATGTGTGGGTGTGTGTGGAAGGATGTGAATCGGTTCGTGTGGATTTCCGTGCGAGTGAGTGTGTCTAACTGCGTTTGTGGGTTGTATGTGTGGGTGTGAGAGGGTGTGGGTTGAGTCGGTGTGTGAGAATGGCTGTGTTGTATGCATGTGTTTTGTGTGCAGGAGCTGTTGTGTGTGCATATGTGACTGGGTGTGTGTATGGGTGTTTGGTGTTGTATATTTATGTGGAGTGTGAGGCGGTATGGTGCGTGTGCGTGTGTGTGCGTGAAGGGCTGGGATGAGTGGATAAGAATGTGTGCGTGTGGTTGTGTGTAGGTGAGTGAGTGAATGCGCGTGGGTGTGTGTCATTGTGTGTGGAGGTGCGGAGGAGTGTGGCTTTGTTTGTTTGCGTACAAACGAGATGTAGCGAGATGTGCATGTGAGTGTGCAGTCATGTGTCTGGGTGTGTGTGTTTGCGTATGTGTGCAAGCGCTTGTTAGTGTTTGTGTCTATGGGTGGGTGTTCATGCACTTGTCTGTGTGTGCGCATCTGTGTCTGTGTATGTTTGAGTGTGTGTGTGGGCGTGTGTGTTCGTGTGCATGAGTCTCTGTGAATTGGGATTGTCTGTGCATGAACATGTGCGTGGGTGTGTGCGTTTGCGTCTGTGTGCATGTGGGTGTGTTTGGAAGTATATGAGAGTGTGTGTGCGTATGTCTATGTGTGAGTGTGGGATGTGTGTGGGTGCCTATGTGAGTATGTGTGTGTGTGGGTGAGAGAGTGCTTTTTTGTGAGTGTTAGTGTGTGTGGATGTGTATGTAGGTGTGTGTGCGTGTGTGTGAGTAAAGATGCGTGTGTATTTGGGTACTGGTGTGTGTTTGTGGGAGTGTGTGTTGACGCATGAGTGTGTGTGTGTGGTTGGGTGTGGATGTGTGTGGGTGTCTGAGGGTGTGTGGTTGTGTGAATGGATGTGTGGCTGTGTGTCTTGTATGTGTGTGTGTGTGGTGGTCGCGGGTGTGCATCGATGCGTGTGGGTGTGTGTTTGCGTTTCTGTGTATCTGTGTGTGTCTCTGTTTCTGCCTATGTGCTCATATGCAATCCTTCCCCTCCTCTGAGCATTCACCATGGATCAAAAAGACACCGAGAAAGATGGAGTGATCGATTGACAGGCACTGTCCTCAATATTGATTGACAGTCTGACAGAGGGCATGGTGAGGAGGCTGTCAAAGTTTTGAGTGCCAAGTTAAGCTGTGTAAAAAAGAAAGGGTTGGGAGCTGGGACAGCCATCTCCCCGTTCCCACCATATCCATGCCATTCCGTTGTCACACATGGAAGATGGAGAGCGTCTGGGTCATCAGCAGATCCAACTTCACCAACTCCTTCGACCAGCAACAATGGATACCCCGGGAGCACTTGGCTTTGATCTTCAGTTCGTCCCCTCGGCAGGTCTGGTCTTGGCATAGGCCTCCCGAAACAACACATGTGGCTCCAGTCTCTGTGAACAAAACCAACGAGGCCGAGGATTAGCCAGGATTCCTCTCAGCCCAGTCGCGCACCATGTCAGGATTGCCAATGGGAAAACCTAAATATCTGGGAGTGGGACCGAATAGGGTCAGGGGGCTAGCACAGTTGAGACTTTCGTTTCTGCAAACAATCACCCATGAAATGTTTTTGACAATGCATTTTTTCCCCTTCGGACAGAGTGTGGATGCAAGGCAATTGGAGTCTGCCACCACTCCCATAAATAAACCCCTAAACCTGCTCCACAGAGCGTGTGACAAACCTGTGTCTCCAAACGGATCTGTTCTCCAGCTTCAACGCAGATATCGAATTCCATGTTTGCTATCTATTCTCACAGGCTGCGCCTGAGCGGTAGGATCTGGCAGCGTGTGTGGGTGGCTCCTGGAGTGTCACAGAGGCATGTGCTGATTCGCAAGAGAAAGAGATTCTATTTTGTAGTTTTCAAGGTACCAAGGGGTGTGGGTTGCAAATAGGAAATTGACGTTGAGTAAGAGGATCACCTTTCAGCATACTGAGGTATGGAATCGAACAACTCCTGCTCTGAGGTCATATATTTCTAGTTCTCATTGTGTGTGCGTGAGTGTGTGTGTGTGCGTGTGTGTGTGTGTGTTGTTGCGCGCGTGTGTGTGTGTGTGTGTGTGTGGGCGGGGTGTTTGTGTTTCTCTATGGCTGTCCGTCTATTTGTTTGTTTCCATGGTCCTCAAAGTCACAGTGCCAAGCAAAGAGGAGGCAATGTCATTGGGTGGATTGACAGGGAATGTGGTGTGCCTTGGCCCAGTGGGGCTGTGTGAAATCAGCTTAAGCCAGCAGTGTCCTTTCAATCCGAGAGCCAGCCTTTCACCTCCCACCGACATGCCCTCACGCAGTAGCGACTCACCTTGGGAGATGAAATTCTTCCGTGGCACAAGGCCGGCCCCAGATAGAGGCAAGGCCAGGAGTTCAAGGAGGATGAGGAGGAATAATCTCTTCATCTTCTGGTCAGCTCCTCGGAGCCTGGAGAGGGCAGAGCGGATCTGTTACGATTTACCCGCCCAGTTCCACAGGATTGAACTGTTCTGAATCGAACAGCACGACAACAATTTGATTGGAGTGCCCTCCTTCCTTGGAAGGAACTCAGCAGGCTGGATCCGTGATCGCTTTAAATCATTAACATGTGTACTCACCCTTCGATACAACCTGGGCTTGCTCCACCTCACTGCATCGAATTTCAGAGACTCTGTCCAAATTTCACCACATTCTTCACTGAATCAAATTGCTAATCATTTTCCCCAATCCCGCAGTGTGTCAGAGAAAAGACTATTCAAATGTTTTTGTTCAGAATCTCTATGGTGGAGAAGCAGAATACTGAATAGCCTTGATTGAGTGGATGTTGAGAAGACTTTTTCATTGTGACGAGAGAAGAGGATGCGAGAACGTAGCCTTTGAGTAAAGGGAGGACCTTTTATAACGAAGATAATGAGAATTGTTTTCAGCCAGACGTTTGTGAATTTCAGGAATTCATTGCCACCGACGATTCTGAAGGTCAGGTTATTTACTATATTTTATACAGATATAATTCGGTTCGGAGTATTAAGGGGACAAGGATTACGGGGAGAAAGCTGGAGAATGTGATAGATAAACCTATCGGCAAAGCGTGCATGGTGGACCAGACTTGATGGGCTGAATGACCTAACTTCTCCGCCCATTCGGCCGATCGAGTTCACACCGACACTCTAAGCAGTATTCTGCCCTGTATTTTTTGCAGAACTAATCTACCCAGCCTGCACATCATTGTCACATTGCGGAAAAACCTTTCATAGCTAGTCCACCTGAGCCTGTGCATCGTTGAACTGTGGGAGGAAACAGCAGCACTCAGAGGAAACCAATGCTGACCCAGGGAGAATGTATACATTCCACACTGACAGTCACCAAAGGGTGGCATCGAACCTGTGTGCCTGGCGCTGCAAGGAAGTAGGGCTAACCACTGAGTGAAATTGCAACACGCATTCTTGGTAGACAGAGATCCAGAGAATATCTCTCTCAACAGGATCTGAAGTAGGCCATTCAGCACTTCACATCTGCTGCGCCATTTAATGGGACCACAGCTGATCTGACGAACCTCTCCTGCGTCTTCCTTGTCTTCCCCCATAATCCCACAATTCCCTCACTCATTACGAGTCCCACTCTCTTTCTCAGTCTTCTGTATATTGAATAACCCAGCATCATCAGCATTCTGCGGCGAAGAACTAAATAGTTTCACCTACCTCCCGGAGCACAGTCCCTCCAATATTGTGGAGGTCCCACAGCACTGACCCTCTGATACTACTTACATCCTCAGTGCTGACCATCCGACAGTGCCTATTCATTCATCACTGACCCTCCGATAGTGCCCACTGCCTCAGCATTGAACTTCTGACAGTGCAGAGTCGCTCAGCACTGAGATTCCGAGCGGGCGGTGATCCCTCAACTCAAGCAGGAAGGAACACCGTCAACAATTATGCTCGAGCAATGCCACACTACCTCAGCATCGACCTTCTGATATTCGGGACCTGCCTCAGCACTGACCATCTGACAATGCAGAGCTCTATCAGCACTTCTCCTGACATTATGGGAACCCATCAACAATGACGCACTGAATGCGCACAATCTCTCAGCACTGACCCTCCAACAGTGCCCAGTCCCTCAGCACTGATTCGCTGACAGTGCAGCACTCTCTCAGCACTGACCAGTCCTTTCCCAGTACTGACCCTCTAATGGTGCAGTCCTCCCTCAGCACTCTCTCTTCGGCATTGTGGAAATCACTCAGCACTGACCCCCTGACAGTGACATTTCCTCAACACTGACCGACCAACAGTGGGACAACCACTCAGCACTGACTTCCGAGAGTGCGACACTCCCTCAGGAGTGACCCTCTGAAAGTGCCCACTTCCTCTGCATGGAATGTCCGAAAGAGACCACAATCATGCCACTGAGTGCTCAAGAGTGCCAACTCACGCAACACTGACCATTCCACTGTGCTGCACTCCCTCAGCATTGACGTTCCGACAGTGTGGAGCTCGTCCTGCACTGACCCATCAAAAATTCGGAGCTTCCTCAGCAATGAACCTATGACAGTGCTGCTGTCCCTCAGCACTGGCAGTCTGAAAGTGAAGAGCTCGCTCAGCACTGCAACATAGAAAGTGTGACACTCCAAGAGCCCTAAGTCTCCAACACTGCAGCGGTCCTTCAGCACTGACCTTGCGACAGTGCCACATCACTCAGCCCTGACACCCGGACAGTATGGAATTCGAACAGCAAGCACCCTCCAATAGTGCGGAGATCCCTCAACTCTGAAACTCCGATAGCATGTGGCTCGCTCATCGCTGAGTCTTCGATAATGTGGCACTCTGTCAGCACTGACGCTCGAACAGTGCGGCACGCCATCAGCACTGACCCTCTGTGAGTGCCAAAGTTCTCCAGCACCTCCACTCAAATAATGTGGAGCTCAATCAGCACTGAACCTCCAACTGTAGGACAATACATCAGTCGTCACCCTCCGACAATGCAGACTCCGTCTACGCTGACCTTATAACAGTGTGGACCTCCCTCAGCACTGATCATCAAACTATGCGGCACTACCTCACCACTGAATTTCCAACAGTGCGGAACTCCCTCAACACTTACCCTCCATCAGAGTGGCATTCCCTCAGGCTGACCATCTAACAGTGCCACACCTCCTGAGCACAGACCCTCCAACAGTACCACGTTCCCTCAGCACTGACCTTTTGACCTTGTGGATCTCCCTCACCATTGACTGTAAACAGTATGGCATCCCCTTCGGGCTGTTCCCTTTGAGAGGGCCACATTCCCTCAGCATGAACCCTCTGAAAATGCCTAGTCCCTGAACACTGATACTCCGACAGTGCAGAGAAACCTCATAACTGAGTAGTCGACTGTGTGGCACTCGCACAATGCTGCAGTCCCATAACACTGAACCTCTGACACAGCGGCGCTCCTTTAGCACTGTACGTACGACTGTGGGATATTCGCTTCAGCACTGCCCATCCAACAGTGTGGAAGCACTGATGTTTCGACAGTGCAGCATTTCCTCTGCTCTCACCCTCCAACAGTGCGACACTCTGACATTACTGATTCCCTCAGCGCTGACTCACTGACAGTATGTCAGTCCTCTGCACTGACCCTCTGACAATGCGAGCTTCCTCCACACTGACCTTTGGAATGTTCCTACTCTTTCAGAACTTACTTTCCGATAGAGTGGCATTCTCTCTGCACTGACCCTCCGACAGTGCAGAGATCCCGCAGCACTGTGTCTCTGACAGTGTGGCACTACCTTAACACTGAGTCTCCAACATTGAATCAGTCCCTTAGTACCGACCGTTCGTCAATGAGAAACACCCTGAGAACTGATCCTCTCAATATGCGGCACTCACCCAGCACTGTCCCTCCGACAGTGCTGCACTCCCTCAGTCGTGAAGTTCTGACAGTCTCCATTCCTTCCACACGGACTCTCCAACAGTGTGGTACCCAGTCAGCACTGGTTCTCAACAGTGCAGAGCTCCATCAGTGCTGACCCTCCAACTCTTCCCGCTCCACCAGCACTGGCCATCGAACAGTGCCCACAGTCTCAGCGTTGATCCTCCAACAGTGTGACACTATCACAGTGCTGAACCAATCACAGCGCTGCCCAATCAATACCGGCTGCTCCCTCAACAGTGTCCCTCCATCAATGCCTACTTCCTCAGCACTGACCGTCCGACAGTACAGTGCTTCTGTAGAACTAACCTTCAAACAATAAGCTGCGCATAAGGACTGACCCTCCAACAGCACCCTCTGCCTCACCACTGACCTTCTAACTGAGACCACGTCCTCAGCACTGGTTCTCCGACAGTGCTGTAATGCGCAGCACAGACCATCTGACTGAGCCTTCTTCCCCAACACTGAACCTCGAAGGGAGATTTCTTCCTCAAAACTGAATGTCTGACAGAGAAGTCTCCATCTGCACTGACCCATTAATAGAGCCCACTTCCTCAGCACTTACCCTCTGCCAGTGCTGTGATGCCTCGGCAAATACCTTTTGACAGTGCTGTGCTACCTCAGCACTGACACTCTGATAGAGTCCGCTCCCTCAGCACTGTTCCTCTGCAAGTCCTGACTGCCTCAGCACTGACTGTCTAGCAGTGTGTAGATGTCTAAACACTGATCGTTGACAGTACTGGTCACATCTATACCTCGTAATGATTATCTCCAGCCTGTGCTTCCAGTTGGAGCTGAACAGGCTACGCAATGGGTAAACGTGGCATTTTGCCACGTCGCGATGACACTGGCATTGTGACTAGGTAGATTCCATAAAATATCAGTGTGCTTCCTTCATTTTCTGTCATTACTGTCCCAACGACACCCCACTCACGTCCCCTAACTCCTGGTCAGTGTGAGCACATCCTGATCCCAGTGAGTCATGAGAGACAGAAAATACCCAGTGATCAATGCAGTGAACTTTATTACTTGTTTCAGAAAACGGTGGGTCAGAAATTATCATATCTACATAACTGAGATGAACCCAAAATTCAGAACGGGCAGACAGCACGAGTTGAAACTCAGTCATGCCTCACTCTGTTACTCATTCGGTTTTCCCTTCCTCAGTCTTTCCAACAGCAGAACTTGTTCCCGGCAGATATCCCACTGAGAGTTGTCTCACTGTTGTCACAGTGCATTGCATCCAAACTCATACAATCGATGAAGAAACCTGGGAAACAGAAAACGCGACTTCATTATTATCAACAATCAGTACTACAAGTAGGATGGAACCAAGTGATACAGAGAACCGCACTGTGCAGTGTAGTTTAACAGAGGGATACAGAATGAAGAACTATCCAGAGTGCTCAATGTGCTTTTGAGCCAATAGTGAACACGTAACTGTGCACTGTGCTTAATGTGTGGTGTTACGGAGGGATATCGAGAGCAGAATTGTGCATAGTTCTTTATGTGCGATGCAACTGAGAAATATTGAGAGCAGAATTCCGCACTGCGCATTATATGTGGTGTAAGTGAGGGACATTGAGAAAACAATTGTGCGTGTTGTTTTCTCTATGGTGCAACTGAGGGATATTCGGAGCAGAATTGCATAGCTTGTCTTAAGGTTATCATCACGGATTCATGAAGTGGATATGCACTGTTCTGCGAAATGGAAAACAACTTGTCAATCAGTTGCATTAGAAGGTTCAGTGTAGAGATGCGTTGAATATTACCTGAGATGTGATAATCCGTCTGTTATTGTGGCTTCGAAAAGGTTGAACCGTTCTTACTAAACTTTGAAATTGCATGTTCCCAACAACCCTTGTGCTGTTTAATAAAGGTGTCAGCCTATTTTTGAAATGTCCATGTCCTTCGTGTTAATTTTGCACTTCGAACCATTTCTGAATACGTCCATTGATTAGTCTCAATGATAGAAGAAACAAAACAATCTGACACCTCTGGCTTAACAGTCAAGTTTCAGTGTGGGACCTTACTTTTCCTGTATGACCAAAGGCTGCGATCATTTCAATTTGGAGATCAGAGCTTTGCACATTTCTCCGAGTGAGTTCAAACGATTGGGAGCAAATTTCTGGGAGAACAGACCAGCTCATGGTGCATCAGTGAGTTCACGAAGTCTCCCATGATGCGTGACAGAACCACGTAACAAAAGTACTGCCACAGCACACTAGGATTTGCCTCAAAAGTTCAACAAGTGTCTTAAAGACAGAGAGATAGAGAGTGAGAAATAGACAGCGAGAGACAGACTGGGAGACAGAGGCAGAAAGAGACAGACAGATAGAGAAGCAGAGACAGAGACAGTGATAGAGGGAAACAAAGATTATAAAAAAAGAAGCAAAGAGGGATAGGGATGGAGATATTGAGAAAGAGAGAGAGAAAATGCAGAGACCCAGAGACAGACACAGGGATAGTGATTGAGACAAAGAGATCATCAGGAGTACAGAAACAGAGATAGTGATCGAGGTAGACAGAAATGGATAGACAAAGGGAGAGACTGAGAGCGACGGACGAGAAAATGACAGAGAAAGAGAGAGATAGAAAGAGAGAAAAAAGAACTATGTTTGTGTGAGAGAGAGATGAAAGATGGACAGTTCAAAGGAGAATTAAGGAGCAAGTTTTCATTCCACTGTCCCCCTCTCAACTTAAATGCATAGCCTCTGGTATTAGATATTTCACCTCTGGGGAAAATGATTCCACTGTTAACTCTATCTTTGCATCTCATGAATTTATAGACTCTGACTAAGTCTACCTTTCGCCTCCACCACTCCAGGGAAATCATTTTTCTGTAATGTGGAGTTGCTCGTGTTGGAGTGGACAAAAATAAAAAGCGCACAACATCAGATTAAAGTTCAAAAGATTTATTAAAAATCTTTGCTTTTGAAACGCTGTTTCTTTGTCAGTTCGCAAGTACGTCAGGATCATTGGACACAGATGGTATTGTAAAAGATCAAAGTACTTCCAAGTAAACATGTTGGAGTATAACCTGTGGTTGTGTGATACTTAACTCAGTTTTCCTGTCCTCACCTTTAAAGTTCATTCTCTCTAATCGAGACAGCAGCTGGGCCATCCTCTTCTGCACCCTCGCCATTGCCTTCATATGCTTCCTGTAATTGTTGTGATCCACATTTAACGCGACACTCTAAGTGTGGCTCAAGCAAACTCTTATAAAGGTACAACATAGCATCCTGCCTCTTGTACACAAATATTTGAACAATTAAGCCAAGCATGCCATACTCCTTCTTTACGAACTTATCTACTGGCATGGCTACTTTCAGGGAGCTATTGACTTGAAACCCAAGATCCCTCCGTATATCAATGTTGTTCAGGTCCCTGTATACGTCTCCTTAAATTTTGACCTCCCCAAATTCACACTTACCGTCATTCACTGTGTCGAAATGTCTGAGACATGGAGATCTGTATTAAGGAAATGAATCCGAGGTATGGGGGAAAGTCCTCAAGGTGGAGTTGAGTATGATCTGATCAAACACGATCTCCTTCAACAGCAGAGCACAATATATGGATCAAGCAGCCCACTTGTACTCTCTACACGTTACGATTTTAGGAAGGTAATATTCACAGCAACATCTCTGATGGTAGGCGGAGGGGGAAGGAGTTCAGAAAGGAAATAAAATTACAATGTCACGGAATCACCCACACCGCAGTGGGGGGCCGTTCAGCCCGGCTTGTCCATGCCAGCTCTGCAAGTGGGCAGTTCAGCCAGTGCCATTCCCCTGCCTTTTCCTCATTCTTTTCAAAATGATCTCTTCCTGTTCGATCTCCCCAGCTCCCCAAAGGGCAGGATGTTCAATCCCGAACCCCTTTAGTGCGGGAAGATTTCCTTCAGCATTCTGGATTCCTGTCTCCTTTACCGATTCATTGAGCTTTCTAGTTGTTCAAACGCTGTTTAAGAAACCGAACACACGGTGACACACAAAAGGAGAGATCCGAAGGATTTGATTGTGCTGCACATTTTCACTTTAACTGAACGGACCTGAGATGCTACAGAAACAAGCCAAAGCAGCCCTGACCCAAATAAAAGGCAGCACAGGCTGAACAGAGACAATGGCAGACTCGGTTTCTCTCCTGCTCCCTGCAATTTGCACTGGCCTCCAAAATAAATGCCGTTTCGCAGTTCCCTGTCAGCAGTGTTGGACTGCGCCAGCACCAAGGCAACAAGAAGCAATATTGGAGATGTCCACATCACTGGGTACATTGCTCCAAGCTACAATGAGCTGGTACACTGCTGTTGTATTTATGGACTCAGAGAGTCTGCTCCGGTTAATCGTCACACATATATATACCAATATTAACACAACCACACACATAAACAAATACGCACATCCGCGCATGCACGCATGCACACACGCACATACACTCACGTAGACACACAGACACACAGGACAGATACACACACACACACACACAGAGACGGAGACACATACACAGAAACAAAGCATCGCACAACCACATCCACACAGACATACACTGAGACACACACCACCACTCACAAACACAAGCACCGCACAGAGAGACACACATACATATCACGGGACACACAGACACAGCTCACAACCAAAATCTCTCAAACAAACACAGACACACATCGAGACACACATAAACACAACTCACATGCACACACTCCTACACAATCGCCCACATGCACACAGTCACTCACACATCCAGACATACAAATACACAAATACACACACCCCATATCCACACCCCCCACACACCCACACTCATACACAAACACACACACAGATATACACGCATCCCACCCTACACACACATACACACTCACTCTACACACTCATGCAAACCCACACACAGACAAAGATGCACCCAGAAACGCACTCATACACATGCCTTCCCATACAGACATACGAACACACAGGCACACATCACTGCACATCCATCCACAGACATACACGCACATCCATACCCATCCACACACATACACTCACACACACGCCCCACACACACACCCCACATACAACACCCCGTTGCGGTTCAGATGGAATCAGTTTCCTGTGGATAATAATCACACATGGTACTCAGGAGACGCTGTGCCTCAGTTCCCCATCAATCAGGATGTCCTCAACAATGATCTTGGTACATGTCACATGACAGGCAATGCCAAAAGCACGAATTACTCCCACATACACGCTGTTGCATTTACACCAAACACGCACGCACTCTCACACATACACACACTCACACATTTGCGCACACACTCACATAGACCCTCTTCTCGCATACCTACATGTACAACACTTACTGTGTTGCTCAAACATACGCACGAATAATCACCCAGTCACAAACACACTGACAGAGACCTCCACATAAACGCTCACATACATTTACACAGAACATTCTTCGACACACTCGCTCATACCCTCACACAGAGACACACATCCTCACACAAACACAGTGACAAACTCACATTCTAGATGAGAGTGGTGCTGGAAAAGCACCGGGGCGAAGTGGAGAAGGGGAAATTAGGAAACTGTTGAAGTCCACATTGAAGCCCTGGGGTTGAAGTGTTCCGAGGCGGAAGATGAGGCGTTCTTCTCCCAGGCGTCTGGTGGTGACGGTGCGGCGGTGAAGGAGGCCCAGGACCTCCATGTCCTCAGCAGAGTGGGAGGGGGAATTGAAATGTTGGGCCACAGGGCGGTGTGGTTGATTGGTACACAACCAGACGCCTGGAGGAAGAACGCCTCATCTTCCAACTCGGAACGCTTCAATCCCGGGGCATCAATGTGGACATCAACAGTTTCCTAATTTCCCCTTCCACACTTCACCCCAGTTCCAAGCTTCCCGGTAAGAACCGTCCCCATGGCTTGTCCTACCTGCCAATCTTCCTTTCCACCTATCCACTGAATCCTCCCCCCGGACCTATCACCTTCATCCCATCCCCCACTCACCTATTGTACTCTATGCTACATTTTCCCCAAACCCCATTCTCCTATCACTTATCTCTCCACCCTTCAGGCTCTCTGTCTGTGTTCTTAATGAGGGGCTTTTTGCCCAAAACGTCGATTTTACTGCTCCTCGGATCCTGCCTGAACTGCTGCGCTTTTCCAGCACCACTATAATCTAGACTCTGGTTTTCAGCATCTGCACCATTGTTTTTCAAACTCACCTTCACACTGTCAAAGGCAACCTCACAGGTATTCTCCCACAAACACCAACTCTCATACAATCATAAACACACACACACAACCACACACTGGCACAGACCTACTCACATACACACACACTTACACACTCAGATATTCTCCAGCAAAAACACACTCTCACACAATCACAAACACAAACACAGAAGCACATTTACATAGATCCTCTCCCATATGCTCACACAGACCTCCTCACATACACAGACACAAACATAGAACATAGAACATAGAACAATACAGTACATAACAGGCCCTTCGGCCCACGATGTTGTGCCGAACATCTATCCTAGATTAAGCACCCATCCATGTACCTATCCAATTGCCGCTTAAATTTCGCCAATGATTCTAACTCTACAACTCCCACGGGCAGCGCATTCCATGCCCCCACCACTCTCTGGGTAAAGAACCCACCCCTGACATCTCCCCTATACCTTCCACCCTTCACCTTAAATTTATGTCCCCTTGTAACACTCTGTTGTACCCGGGGAAAAAGTTTCTGACTGTCTACTCTATCTGTTCCTCTGATCATCTTATAAACCTCTATCAAGTCACCCCTCATCCTTCGCCGTTCCAACGAGAAGAGGCCGAGAACTCTCAATCTATCCTCGTACGACCTATTCTCCATTCCAGGCAACATCCTGGTAAATCTTCTCTGCACCCTCTCCAAAGCTTCCACATCTTTCCTAACGTGAGGCGACCAGAACTGCACACAGTACTCCAAATGTGGCCTAACCAAAGTCCTGTACAGCTGCAACATCACTTCACGACTCTTGAATTCAATCCCTCTGCTAATGAAAGATAATACACCATAGGCCTTCTTACAAGCTCTATCCACCTGAGTGGCAACTTTCAAAGATCTATGTACATAGACCCCAAGATCCCTCTGTTCCTCCACCTGACGAAGAACCCTACCGTTAACCCTGTATTCCGCATTCTTATTTGTTCTTCCAAAATGGACAACCTCACACTTGGCAGGGTTGAACTCCATCTGCCACTCCTCAGCCCAGCTCTGCATCATATCTAAGTCCCTTTGCAGCCGACAACAGCCCTCCTCACTGTCCACAACTCCACCAATCTTCATATCATCTGCAAATTTACTGACCCACCCTTCGACTCCCTCATCCAAGTCATTAATAAAAATTACAAACAGCAGAGGACCCAGAACTGATCCCTGCGGATCTCCACTTGTAACTGGGCTCCAGGCTGAATATTTACCATCTACCACCACTCTCTGACTTCGACCGGTTAGCCAGTTTCCTATCCAATTGGCCAAATTTACCTCTATCCCATGCCTCCTGACTTTCCGCATAAGCCTATCATGGGGAACCTTATCAAATGCCTTACTAAAATCCATGTACACGACATGCACTGCTCTACCCTCATCCACATGCTTGGACACCTCCTCAAAGAATTCAATAAGACTTGTAAGGCAATACCTACCCTTCACAAATCTGTGCTGGCTGTCCCTAATCAAGCAGTGTCTTTCCAGATACTCATAAATCCTCTCCCTCAGTACCCTTTCCATTACTTTGCCTACCACAGAAGTAAGACTAACTGGCCTGTAATTCCCGGGGTTATCCCTATTCCCTTTTTTGAACAGGGGCACAACATTTGCTACTCTCCAGTCCCCTGGTACCACCCCCGTTGACAGTGAAGACGAAAAGATCATTGCCAACGGTACTGCAATTTCTTCTCTTGCCTCCCACATAATCCTAGGATATATCTCGTCAGGCCCGGGGGACTTGTCTATCCTCAAGTTGCTCAAAATGTCCAACACATCTTCCTTCATAACAAGTATCTCTTCTAGCTTACCAGTCCGTTTCACACTCTCCTCTTCAACAATACGGTCCCTCTCGTTCGTTAATATTGAAGAAAAGTACTCATTCAAGACCTCTCCTATCTCTTCCGACACAATACACAATCTCCCACTACTGTCCTTGATCGGACCTACCCTCGTTTTCGTCATTCTCATGTTTCTCACATACGCATAAAATGCCTTGGCGTTATCCTTGATCCTATCCACAAAGGATTTTTCATACCCTCTCTTAGCTCTCCTAATCTCTTTCTTCAGGTCCCTTCTGGCTATCCTGTATCCCTCCACTGCCCTGTCCGAACCCTGTTTCCTCAACCTTATGTAAGTCTCCTTTTTCCTCTTTACTAGACATTCAAACTCCCTCGTCAACCAAGGCTCCCTCACACGACTGTTTCTTTCCTGCCTGATAGGTACATACATATCAAGGACACGTCGTACCTACTCCTTGAAAAAGTTCCACATTTCCACCACATCGTTCCCTGACAGCCTATGCTCCCAACTTATGCTCCTCAAATCCTGTCTTACAGCATCGTAATTTCCCTTCCCCCAATTGTAAAATCTACCCTGTTGGGCGCACCTATCTCTCTCCATAACCAAGGTGAAAGTCACAGAATTGCACATAAAGTCACATACACACTCACACACACCCACTCACAAACACCCACCTGTACACATACACTCGCATACACACTTAAACAGATTCTTTCCCACACACTCATATTCACTTGCACTCTCATATACACAGACACACTCACACTTACACATGCTTACACACACTATATTGCACTGGCACTCACACATACTCACGGACACAGGCGCGCTTGCTTGCAATTTTACAGACCCTCCATCTTCAAGCACGCTCTCGCACACACACTCATATATACTTATAGCCCTCCCTCCCACACATAGATATGTCTCACACTGACATGCACATAGACTCACACAGACGCAGTCCCGCACACTCACACTTGCACAGACCCTCTACCAATACTCACATATTCACACACACACTTATGCAGGCCCTCATCAAACACTTTCAAACACTCACACACACGGAGGGCACCGTGGCACAGTCGTTTGCACTACTGCGTCACAGCGTCAGCGACCCGTATTCAATTCCCGCCTCAGTCGACTGTCTGCGTGGAGTTTGCGCATTTTTTCCCGTGTCTGTGTGTGTTTCTTCCGCGTGCTCCGGTGTCCTCCCACAGTCCAAAAATGTGCAGGTTAGGTGAATTCGCCATGCTAAATTGTCCGTTCTGTTAGGTGAAGGGGAAAATGTAGGGGAATGGGTCTGGGTGGTTTGCTCTTTGACGGGTCAGTGTGGAGTTGTTACACTGAAGGGCCTGTTTCCACAATCTAAGTTATCTTATCTAATCTAAAAAAAAATTAAGGAGACCCTCCTTCCTCTCTTGTGTACACACTTACAATCAGTTACAGAGCCTCTTTCACGCAATCACACCCACTTACACAGTCACTCCTCCTTCCTCCATCTGCAGTTCTAAACACTGATACAGGTATTTACACACACACACACACACACACAATTATACAGACCCTCCTCCCGCACATATGCACGCATTCTTACACAGATGCTATTCTACGCACACAGAAAAACTCACATATATGCACACAGGTTCACAGACCATCCACCTGCACCTACACACTCACTCACGCTCAGATATACTCACTCACGATCACTCACAAACACACTATCATGGACACTTAAAGAGACTCTCCTCCTACTCAGAACCAAGCAAACTCACAAACTTACACATACTCTCTCCCAGACACTATCACTCTCACACAAGAACGCATACTTACATAGATCTTCCTTCAACGCATTTACACTCATGTACACTGGCACAAACCGCCTCCCATCGTGCACACGCAGTCGCACACACGTATGCATGCACTCCTCCCAAATGCACACAGTCACAAACAATTACAAAGACTCTATTGCACCATTCACACTCTCACACATACTCACACTCGCACGCACTTACTCAAAAACGACTCTGACGCTCACAAATTCACACAATCACACGCATGTACACAGAAACTAGTCCCGCACTATCACAATCACGCACACTCACACAAACATTCCTCCCACACACACACTTATGTGCACGTTCATGCTTCCTCTCCCACACACACACTTACACACAACTGCACAGACCACCATCCCACACACACTCTCGCACTCTTATTTTTCACACAAACACACACACGTTTATGCACACAGTCACAATTACACATACCCTCCACCCACATGCACACACTCACATTTACTGACCTATACATGCTCTCTGCCACATGCACACTCAAGCAAACTTAGACAGCCTTTCTCCCATCATTTGTACACGCTCACACACTCACGAAACGTTGCAAAGAACCTCCTCCCATTACTTCACACTCACACTCATTCTCACTCACATACTCATGCACAGTAACCCGCGCCCCCACACATACTGGCAGCTGCACATAATCTTTACCCACATTCACAAACAAACTCACACGTCTATGCATGCTCTCTCCCATACACACACTCACACACACTTGCACAGATGTCTCTTCCCACACACACACTCATACAGACCGATTACCTACAGACTGGTGCTCACACACCGTCAAATAACCTTGCACAAAATGTCTTCCCACAGACACGCTCATCCACTCAAGCATGCGCAAAGACAATCCCATGCACTCACTCTTACCCAGACTCTCCAACACACTCATACATTTACACTGAAACACCCATTCAGGTCCTCTCCCACACACTCACAGAGATTCTACACACTTCGACTCTTCGACTACACTCACGCGCACAAACGTACACAAATATTCTTCAACATACAAACTCGCACTCACGCACACACGGTTAGAAAGGCTCTCCTCCCAAGCGCTCACATACTTACAGAGACCTTTCTTCCATATACTCATACTCTCTCTCACAGGCAGAACCTATGCCACACAGTGACACTCCCACGCACTCACAAACGCTCACGGACTCACACAGACTTTCACAGCACCTCATCCTACACGCTCATACACACTCACATACACTTGCACATACCCCGGACCCATAGACACAGTCTCATGTATACATGCATAGTTACATTGTCCTTTCTCTCACATACACTCCAACACCTATACAGGCTCTCATCCCCTACACACATACTCATGTGTACGCAGACATGCTTACACTTACCTTCTCCCACATACACGCACTCAAATGAACTCACATATACCACACATTCACCTACATCGATCCTTAACACACACACTTACACACAGTCACACATACTCACACACACGTACACACACTCATGCACAATCAAACAGTCACACACACACGGATTCTCTATCACACTCATACACGCACACTCTTAAAGATTCTCTCGCCCAGGTAGACACAAATATTCACACTCGTACTATTATTCAGACCTTCCACATGTAAAAAATGAGGTCTGCAGATGCTGGAGATCACAGCTGCAAATGTGTTGCTGGTCAAAGCACAGCAGGTTAGGCAGCATCTCAGGAATAGAGAATTCGACGTTTCGAGCATAAGCCCAAGCTCACTAACCCGCATGCACTGAACCCCTCCAATACTTACACACGCTCACACACTCACGTAAGCACATGCACACGCTCTCACACACAGTCATCTACATTCTTACACAGAATCTCACCCACACACCGACAAACTCTTATACAGACCCTCCTCCCACACTCTCACAATCACACGTACTCATGTCCTCTTACACTTACACAAAACCTCATTCACGCACTCACATTCACACCCACTGATGTATCCACAAACATTCGCATACACTTACACAGACCCATCTTGCACACACACTCACACGCACTCACATATCCACGCACACTCATAAACACTAACAAAGACACTCCTCCAAAGCACACACACTTACACATAACCTGTCCCCCACACAATCATAGAGACTGACACAGACCCTCCTCCCGCCGAATCACACTGACATGCACTCACGTTCACACACACTAACACAGACCCAATCCACCAACACACACATAATCGCTCACACTGACACAGAACATGTTCCCACACGCTCACCCTCGCACTTATTTATATGTACACACACACTAACACACAGACACAGATCGTCCATCCACACACACACGCTGACACGTACTGACACCGACGCTGTCCCTCACACACACATTCAAGTATACTACACAGTCCTACCTCACACACACTGACGCAGACCCTTATCGTAAGCACTCACATACACTTACTCAGGAATTCTTCACTCGCACCCGCACAGACACACACATGCATGGTCAGATACACTTACACAGACTCTCTTCCACACAGTCACTGACAAATGAATATTGAGACTGTCTCCCACACGCACACACACGCGCGTAAACACACACTTGCACACAATTGTACAGACCCACCTCACACACACGTGCACATACACACACATATAGATACACTCTCACTCAATCTGTCAGATGCACACTCATTCTTCTACAAAAGCACATATATTTACACACACTCAAATACACATGCATGCACACATGCTCTCTCTAAATGTCTCTCTGTCTCATATGCAGTCTCTCTATCTGTCACGCACATTTCCTTTTTGTCTCTCATGCAGTCTCGCTCTGTCTCGCAAACATAGGCTTTGTCACTCCTTCACACTAACTTTCACACACAGTCTCTCTGTCACTCTGGCAATGTCTCTCTCTCTCTCTCTCTCTGTCTTCACACACAGTCTCTGTCGCACACACACGATCTCTGTACTGCATCACAGTTTCTACCGCTGACACACACCGACTCTCAATCACTATCTCTTTGTCTCACACGCATGGCTTTTCTGTCTCACGCACTAACTCTCACAAAGTCTCTCTATCTCATACACACCGATTCTTACATACTTACAGTTTTTCTGTCACTCACACCCCATCTCTCTGTTTGTTGCACAAAGTCCCTCTCCCTCACGCAGTCTACCTCGCTCTCTCTTTCGCACAAACACACACAGGTGTCTCAGTCTCTCTCTCACCTTCTGACACGCAGTCTCTTTCTCTCTCTCTCACACACACACACCGTCTCTCGATCTCTCACACAACGTTGTTCACATGCAGTCTTTCTGTCTCTCTATCACAGTTTATCTTTCACACACACTCTGCCTCACACACATTCTCTCTGTCAGTCATGTACAGTCTATCTATCATGCACACATAATCTCTGTTTCACAAACAGACTTTCACATACAGTCTGTCTCTGTGTCTTTCACCCGCAGTCACTGTGCCTCTCAGTAGCACCTTCTCTGTCTCACACACACAGTCTCTGTCTCTCACACACAGTCTATGTGTCTCATACACAGCGTCTCTAACACCCAGTCTCTTTCTCTCACAGTCGCTCTGTCTTTCAAAGTCCCTCTGTTTCTCTAACATAGTCTCTCTGTCTCACACACGCACAACCTCTCACAAACAGTGTCTCTATTTTTCTCTCTAACATAGTCTCTCTCTGTCATACACACAAACACACAATCTCTCTGTCCCTCACACATCGCCTTTCTGTCTCACAGACACTGACTCTCACACACAGTATCTCTGTCTGTATAATGCAGTATTTGCGTCTCACAGACATTGACTCTCGCCCGCAGTCTCTCTGTCTCTCGAACACAGTCTCTGTGTCTCACGCACAACATCCCTCACGAAAAGTCTTTCTTCAACAAACACACAGACTCCCTCTCTCGTATACAGTTTTTTCTGCCTCCCGCACACAGCCTCTCTCTCTCACTCTCATACACACAAATCACACACACATACCCACAATCACACACACAATAAACACACGCAAATACACAAACGGACTCTCTATGTCTCTCACACATATTCTATCTCACATACACAGTGTCTCTGTCTTACACGCGGATTCTCTCTCTCTCAAAACCACACAGCTTCTCCGTCTCTCTAAGGCAATCTATCTGCCTCACGTACACTGTCTGTCTCTCTGTCTCTCACACAGTCTATAACACAATCTCCGTCTCAAACTCTCTCTCTCACACACACACACACACACACACACACACACACACACACACACACACACACACACACACACACACACACACACACACACACACACACACACACACACACACAGTCTCGCTGTCTCTCTAACACAGTCTCTTTGAAACCCGAAAACAATCTCTCTGTCGAGCACATCGAGCGTAGCAGAGTGGCTCAGTGGTTAGCACGTTCTCCCCGTGACTGCATGGGTGTCCTCCGGTAGATCCGGTTTTCTCCCACAATCCAAAGTTGTGCAGGCTCGGTAAATTGGCCGTGCTAAATTGCCAAAGTGTTAGGTGCACTAATTATACGGAAATGGGTCTTGGTGAGTTACTCTCTGTCGAAAACATTATCACTGTCTTTCTCTCACATTCTCTGACTCACAGCCTCACTATCTCAAACGCAGTCTGTCAGCCTCTATCACACCCACACACGCACAGCGTTTTTCTGTCTCTCTAACATCGTCTGTCCCTAACAGACACAGAGTCGCTCTCTCTCTCTCACACACAGACACACAGAAATCCAATGGACTACACGTTGCTGATTCCTACACTAGCAAACACGTGGGGTAACCATTGATCAGTAAGGAATTGGAGCAGCTACACAAATCCAGTGGGTACAAGAGCAGATCAGAGGTTTTGGGTACCTCCTGCCTCATGAATTCGCCGACATTTTAAAAGTCTAGCCATCGATTGGAATGGAATTAGAGAATTCTCCCGGGTAAAAGAAAATCGTGATGTATTTTCAGGAATTTCAGTATTTACAACTTTTCAGTTGTCTGAATAAATCTCTGGACCACCCTGGGGTTGTGACCGACGTTATCTTATCTGCACGCACACTTTTTCATTTCTTCTTTTTCCTTCCCTTTCCTTCTCTCTCCATCCCTCTTGTCCTTTTCCAAGTGCTTTTAGCCTTTCCCAACCTTCCTTGCAGTTTGTCCTTCCAATCTCTTAAAAGTAAAGGTACCACGAGTTAGAAGATAGTTCAGAGAGCATTACAGCGCAGTACAGTCCATTAGGCACTCGTTGTTTGTGGCCCTGTGTAACTAGTTTGAAGTCCAGCTAATGTACCCTATTACATTCTCGTTCATATGTCCATGTAAATACTCTTAAACTTGGCGAGTCTACTTGTGGTTGTACGCAGGACATTGCACGCTACACTACTGTCTGAGTAAATTTTGGATTCTGTTCCATGGAGTTCAGGTAACTGAGAAGGGATCTCATCGAAACACAAGGGATTCTTAAGTGGCTAGACGGGGTAAAAGCTTTGAAAGTGTCTTCCTGTGTGAGCGAGTGCAGGACCGATGAGCATCGTCACAGGGAAGTAACAGAAAAAATTCTGACTAAAGTAAGGAGGAATGCCTTCTCTCGGAGGATTGTCAGCCTTTTGAACACCACACAGCGCTGTTGGGGGATGTGGTGCGAAGTCCTTATGCGTATTAAAAACTGAGAGGGTTCGTTCTTGATCAGTCAGGGAAAGCGAGGGTTAGGTCGTAGGAAGGAATGTGGATGCGCAGAATTGTTGAACCAGCGATAATCATACTTCAAGGAGGAGCAGAATGGACGGGGCGACAATGTCGAATGATGTGGCTATTTTTTATAGACTTACGGTCTCCTCAAACACTCCACTGTTTCTCTGAGCCTGTTCCTTCTTTTCTCTCTCTCCCCTCTTCTCCCTGCCTTAACCAACTGCCTTCATGGTTGAATATTTCTGCCTTTGAGCCGTGGTTGAGTTGTTAAACATTCCCTTCTGAAGCGGAACTGCCTTATCTCCAGACTCCATCCAGTCTGAAACACATCAGCGCAGTTGTCAGACCGACCGTCCCTGGATGTAATCCAGCAGTTCACTGTCTTTCTGTGCAGCCGCGCAAATACAACGTGAGCTGCTACCATCCAGGTTTCAATCAGTAATCGCCTCATGTGAAGTGTGGAGACTGCTTCTTGCGAGCGATTGTGTGTCATCAGCACAAAAGCAAAGACCTATTTTTAGACTGGAGATATTCACCATCTGGTATTTGCGTGATGCAGATGTTAATTAGCAGATTTTAGGCCAAGAGTGGGGTGTAGAAAAGCACACAAGATCAAGCAGCATCCCAGGAGCATGAGAGTCGACGTTTCGTTCATGAGAAATGTGGGTGTGCGGGGTAAAGAGACTGAGAGTTAAATAGGACAGTGGAGCTGGGGGAAATTAGCTTGGAAGGCGATCGTTAAGTGGAAGTGGGACAATGGTGATAGGTCGGAGAGAAGGGTGGGGCAGATGGATGAGAAAGACACGACACAGATCATGAGGGCAGCGATAAGTTGGAAGGATGGATCTGGGAGAGGATGGTGTAAGGGGAATTGGGTAAACTGGTGATATCCACATTGATATCGTTGCGTTGGAGGGAGCTGAAGGGAAAATAAGATGTTCTGTCTCCGGGAGTTGTGTGGTTATGGAGTGGCAATGGAGTAACCAATGATCTGCATGTCCTTGGCAGAGTCGGAGGTGGAGTTGAAGTGTTCCGTCAACTCCATTTTTTCTGTAAGCTGGACACTTCAACTCCCCTTCTCACTCCATTGAGACCATATAGGTCCTGGGCCTCCTTTGTCGCTAAACCCTCCCCACCAGAGGCTTGGAGGAAGAACTCTTCATCTTCAGCCTTGAGTCCCCCAACCCCACCGAATCAATGGGAATTTCACAAGTTTCCGCATTTCTTCTCCCTGCCACCCCAAGTTATCCCAAATCCAAGGCCTGTCCTGCCTTATCATCGTCTCTCATATTTGTCTGCTTAAATCTCCTGTCCAAACTTCCACTTACCACCGCCTTCATCTTCCTATCCCCTTCCTAGCTACCCAGGCACAATGTCGCGCAACTCTTATTTCACTCTCAGTCCCCTTAGCCCTGATGAAGTGCTTTTGCCCGAAACGTCGATTCTCCTGCTCCTCGGATGCTGCCTGACCAACTCTGCATTTTAAAGAACACATCGTCAAATATGATCTCCAGCGTCCGCAGTTTCACCTCCTCATGTGGTTTTCAGATGACCCTTGTTATTGTCCAGATTTGTAATTTCAGCACACGGGCGTCTGCAGAGTCTGAGGAGTGGTGAATAGTGCTGAACCTTCATCGGTGAATATTCCCCTCTCCTGACCTTCTGATTGAAAGCAGTTCATTTCTGAAGCAGCTGAAGATGTTTGGGCCTCAGTCACCATTCTGAGAGACTCCTGCCCATCATGCTCCTGCAAACGTTACAATGGGCCATCAGATCGAGAGGACTCGTGTCCAGGGACTGGGAAGATCTGTTGCAATTGGATAGGTCGAACTGCACCTGCAGGTCTGAGTGCAGTTTTGGTCTCATTCCCTGGCAGAGGGACGCACTGGCTACGGAGTTTGCCAAACTGATTGCAGGGTTTGCCGGACTGGTGTCGGAAGGCCAACTGCATAGCGTTGTATCTTTCCCCCTGGACTTTACAGGAATGCAGGAACGGGAGAAACCGACAGAACGCTACGACTTCCCATTGCCCGGGTAGCTGTTGTTCCAAAACATGAAGGAAAGTCGAAACTATCCAGGGAGAGACCAGCACCCTCCTGTCTGCATATGCACCACAACCTCCCATTGCTCCCTCTCCAACCGACCCTCAGTAACAGCAGTGTGTCACAAGGACAAGACGCACGGCAGAAAGTCACCGTGTTATAGCACCTCCCTAACCCATGGCCTCTTCCATTTCGAAAGTCGCAACGTGTGGGAACACGACACCCTTCTTTTCAGGTTCCCTTCTGAGTCCCTCACCAAATTGAAGTGAAAATATTTCGGACTTTCTTTCAGTGTGGCTGGGTCAGAATCCTGGGTCCCTCTCCATGAGGAACATTGTTGGTCGACTCTCTAGCACATGGATCGCAGAAGTTCGCGGCCTGGTGGAATAGGCACGAAATGCTGACCGAGCCGGCAGAGCCACACCCTCCGTGAGAGAATAGAAAGGAAGGGTTTTGGAAGGCACTGGGGCCTTGGTCTCAGAGGGAACCTTCTCTCCCAGCATTCCCTCCCCAACAACTCACTGAACGATATTGCTTCCTTCTGCTCCACTGCGCTCTCCAGGTCAGATCGGGATACAGCTCAGCTGTTACAAGTCTACAAACAGCAATGGACAAAACAGGGATTCTGCTGCTGTTAGTATGGAAGTTACTGTCACACCTATATAGTTGACTTAGGGTTGTAACCTGGTATCGTATTACATAGCTCCCATAACAGATATTGGTAGTAGATGTGACAGGTTAAGTGTAATGTTGGGACCATTGTGGCAGACAACGACTACTTTTGAAAGGCGGATGTCAATTCAAGTTTGAGGAGACACAGAGGTTGTTCAAGGAAACTGTGCAGGGGAGTGATTAAGTAAAGAATAAAGTGTTTGGGACAAAATTACAGGTGGTGTTTTTAAGTTTCTGTGGATACCGCCCTATCTTTAAGAAAATAAAAAAAACAAAACTAAACAAAACGGGTATCGAAATATAGGGGACTGCATGGACAGGAACAGCTGAGAATTATTTTATTGTTAG
Organism: Hemiscyllium ocellatum; assembly: GCF_020745735.1. NCBI lineage: Eukaryota > Metazoa > Chordata > Chondrichthyes > Orectolobiformes > Hemiscylliidae > Hemiscyllium > Hemiscyllium ocellatum. The sequence continues at coordinate 622,629 of NW_026867577.1, read as the reverse complement.
TATTAATGATTTTTGATGCAATTGAAATCCAGCAGGTTGGTAGTTGATGGTGAAATGTAAAATTGTGGAGAATTTTCATCGTGATAAAACTGTTACTAGACTGTTGAATGTTCAAGGGAAGGCTGACACAGTACTTTTAGGAATTAACAAAAGGGTTTGTTTTGGCAAATCTCTGTGCGTGTGTGTGTGTGTGTGTGTCTGAGAGAGAGAGAGAGAGAGAGAGAGAGAGAGAGAGAGAGAAAACAACAGAGAAAAACGGAGGGAGAGACGACAGAGAGAGAGAAAGCTGTGGCTTGCTGAAACGCCTCCCGTGTGTCTGCGTGATGAAGAGAGCCAGAAGGAGAATCACGAGCTTGCAGAAAAGCTTTCTCTGTGTGAGAGAGAGAATGTGGAAGCATTGTCATCTGGTTTGGATGCATAATTGCTTTGGGAAAATTGAATCTCTATACTGGTTTGTAACTTAACCAAACAACTGGATTTTTTTTTAACAAAAAATAAGTTTGTTAAAGTAAAATGAAGCATTCGAACAAAGTCTTTTTCATGGATTCATTCAAAAAGCTATTGTTTTCATGTCAGAAAATCATAGTTGTTGACACCTTTGCTCCAAATAACTGCATGTAGGTCAGCCTTGAATAACTGATTAAATCAACCAGACTTTCTGGCCTTCCTCGGTCCTGGCATTGAGTGCTGAATTTGGGAAGGTAAATTGCTGTTTCACAAGGCATTGGTGAAGCCGCACTTGAAATATTGTGTTCAGTTTTGGTCACCTTGTTACAGGAAAGATGTTACGAAAATGTAAAATGTAAAGATGAAATTTGTAAGGATATTGACTGAAATCAATGATTTCAGGACATGTTGGACAAACTGTGAATTTTTTTTTTGAGAATTGAAAAATGAAGGGGGTCCTTACAGAAGTGAATAAGATCATGAGAGGTAAGGAAAGTGGAAATGCTTTGTTTTCCCCCTTGGTAAAGGAATCGAGGACGAGAGAGCACCAATTAATAATAGAGGGGAAAGAATGACAGGAAACCTGATGGCACTTTTTGCACACAGACAGCGATGCATATGTGGAATGATCTGCCAACGGAAGGGTTGACACTGTCGCATTAAGAACATTTAATAGGCATTTGTACGAATACATGAATAGGAAAGGATTAGCCAGGTTTGCGTTAAGCTTGTGGAAATGGGGACAGCGTGGCTGGAAACGTGCTCACCATCGAACAGTTTCATTCGAATGGCCTGTCTCCATTCTATGGGAATCTTGATTTTATATACATACACGGGAAAACTAAAACATTCAGTAAGCCCCAAAACTGACCGTAGAAGTTCCAACCCAAACATTTGGAATAGACAATCGCAGACCAAGTTGCAAAATTTGCTCGCTGAGCTGTTAGATTTGATTTCAGACGCTCTGTCACCATGCTCTGCAACATAATCAGTGAGCCTCTCGTGGTGTTTTGTGCAGCTTACTTTATTTTCTCTGTTACGGTTTGTTGTGGTAGGTAAAATCGTTTCCTGATTTTGCTGTGAGTTTGGCAAACGGCATCCATATAGGAGAGCAAACTGACAAACTAATCCACAACCTGAGCTTCTAATCTTCTCCAAAGTCTCAGACAAATTGCAAAGTTTGGGAATAATAACTTCTCAACACCATTTTGTAACTTTAGCAAAAATGTGGAATTTTATCAACAAAAATACATTTGTTAAAGTAAAATTAAGCAGTAGAAAAATCTAATTGTTATATTACTTCAATCTAAAAGTCGTTGCTTTCAGCCTCATTCAGATAAAGGAAGCAAAGGAGCAACCTAGTTGAGGGATAAATAAAATGAAGCAATAAAACTGGTCAAGTTATTTAAGTTGGTTTCACGATGAACTGTACCACAGGCAATGATACAGCTTTCACGCATGTATTATTGTCAGAATTATGCAGTTCCAAGTCGCCTTTATTCTTCACTTAGAAAACTGTAGCCCGAGTTAAAACTTAGGGTTATATTCTTGGAGCTTCTAAGAACTGTGAATGACAGGTCAGTTGAGTGTTTCCAAATTCTTTCCTTAGCATAACAGCAAAACACAGATTGCTTCTCACAAAACGCAATGTGGTACGCAATTCATACTCTGACTATTGACTGGCATTCCGAGTGCCTTCCTTACGATGCCCCAGTTCCCATTCACCATTTGCTATGTACTTGAACATAAGATTTTTCATGACGTGCTGGTGTGAATTTCCAGGTACTGACATCGTGAACAGTCAACTTCTGCTATCTATTCCAAAATAATGCTCTCAATTGTTGGTGAAACATCAGAAGAAACTTTTGATTGGGAATCAAACTACAATTAATCTGCCAGACTGAACAAACGAATACAATAGATCATTCTCAGCTTTCAACACATCGCATTACCCAGAGTCCAAACACCACTTTTAGCTCAATCTCTCAGTTTAGAACTCAAAGCCAAAACTGATAAAAGGGGAAACAAAAAATCATGAAATATCAGTTTGGACTCTGATATTAGTTTTCCGTCTCCGTCAAAGTGAGAGTTATCTTTCTGTTGTGCTCGCAGTCCAGGCTTGTCAATATATTGCCTTGAAATTCAATGAGAACGAAGACCCACTGAATCGGATCAATCTTCCTCCTAAGGAAATGCAATAATCCCAAGGAGGAGTAGAGTGAACCTTCATCACAGAAGCGCCTGTAAATACGTCCTTAAAATAAAGGTAAATGTTAAAAAAATGGCTGAGAATTTGTCACTAATCCCAAACAAATGGTTGCAGTAAAATCCGCTTTTGATAAATGTCATTTAACAACAAGGCTAGAATACTTAATGAAGAGAAATAACTGACTGAGGAAGAGCACAGCCTGAAATGGAAGAATAAAGATTTGCCAACGAAAGCAAAATTGGGAAAAAAAATACCTCATATGCCTTTATATCTCCGTGCCAAACCATGCAAATTGGATAGAGAATTGCAAAAGCGAAAGTAAAATATCCTCAATGATTTAAAGTGAGTAATGAATGCAAAGATCAGGAGATGACATACCAGTTGTGCTCATGAGAGCACCTTTAGATGTACGTGGCCCCCGATCCTCCCAGTAGAGGCTGAATGTAAATGATTCTCAGGCAGTTTAGGGACAATTCCTTCTATTGATACTACGAAATGGAGTAAGTGCAGTTAATGAAGCGAGAAGGGACTGTCTCGGTCAGTGTGTTTGAGATTAAAAATCAACAGGAAACATTTAAATAACAATGCATCCTGAGGTGGCTTGTCAGAATGGATGTGGAGAGGCTGTTCTCCGAATGGGTGAATGCAGAGACTTAACATCACTGGTTAAACATTTTTGATGTTAAACATCATTGTTTAACATCACTGGTTGCCATTTGACAGTTTTGATGAGAAGCTATTATTTTCTGTTGCGCAGAGGGACGGGAAATGTTGTAAATTGCTCCTTGAAACAAATGGTTGAAGCAGTCTTTTTGAAACTTTTGAAATTCAACAATACATTAATTCCGCTCAAAAATTGTGACACTGGAAAACTACTAGGTATTTTTTAAGCGATGGGGTATAATCTTGTTTATTTCCAGGTGAGCAGGTTGCGGATTTGAGATTATTCCTAAACCAGCCATGATATTACTGAATTATGTTAGAGGGTCAGAAGTCTTAATAACCAGTTTCTACTCCTTTTTGTATTTTTACAACCTATATTCCGATTATATAGTTTTTAAAGACATTGTTTGCAAATATGATTTCTCATAGTCAGCCATTGTTCTACTGCCAAAATCGAAGTTCCATTATCAACTGCCTATCCCTGCATCAATGTGACTTATTTATCACCCATGAACATGCAATCTTTTTAGGGATGGCGTATAACATTTCGCATATCGTGTGCATATACTCTCGTGTAATAATCAATATGCATTGGAGCGGATTTGAGAGAGGGTTATTCAATGGAAATTTGGATAAAGAGCCACCTGATAAGGGTAGGTTGTAAAATCTCGTCTTGTATCAACATGGATTCAAACTATGTAATATTAAGTAGTTGCTTAAACACTTAACAATTAGTGACTATGCTTCGAAAATATTCACACAATTAATACTGAAATCTTAACACACAGAAAGAGATATCAACTTTGCCAACTGGGCTCAGTAATGTTCAACTCGTGTAAGCAGTCTAAATATAGAAAGTCTGGCAGATGCTTTGTGTTCGCCTCATGGATGAAGAGCCACGCAACCTTTCAATCCAATATGTCTAACTGCTGAAAAGCAATATAGAACATAGCGTTGGCAATGGAATCAAATGGCAATTTTGCAACAAACTATTACACACAGTTACTCATCTTCTGTTCTGCCAATGCCACATGGATCCTGACATAATGGCTGAGCAAAGGAACATTTGGCTGTCCAAAAGAACGAAATTCGTTTTGCAACTGAGAATAAAATCAAGTCGCATTTTACTGAGTCGACCAAATTGTATTGAAATTAATCACGAACTATCTCATAAAGCTCTTCCAGAATTTGGTATTCTCAATGATGGTACCACAATACTCAACAGCTATCATAAACTCATGCACATAACGTTTCTACCCCAAATCAGTAGGTTGACTTCAAAATCCTCTTGATATCAATGTTGAATGCATTTCGTGTGGCTGCTTTTGAAATTGTTGAGATATCATCAAGATAATGATATCATCATGTCGTTGCATCATTCTGGAGTTACTTAAACACAGCATCAGTTATTTTTTTAAATGTATAAATGCAAACGTACTAATGCAACAATTACCATGTCAAAATTAATTCAGAACTTTAGCATTCTTTACTGTTGTCAAGAAAAAATTTTCTCATACAATTTCTGGAAAATTAGGCTGTCAGTCATTTTAACGCTGCACTTTTCGATTTCTCCATTGGACATCGAGAAATAATGGATAAGTATGGTCTTCCAGAAGCCTTTTTTTTCTGTAACTTGACAAGGAAGTGAAATGAAAGATTGTTTTCAAATAGATGTAGAAACAAGTTTTTTTTTAAAGACAGCATGTGTTTACTGAGGCAGATATGAGTTGGCTGTTGTGAGAGAAGACAGTGGAAAATTCACAATTGTGATTCATGATTATCGATTGATTAATATATAACCTATGTAGATTAAAGTGATACAGGACTACGTTTTTAATTGTGGTCAGATATGTGTTTGGAACTTCAAGTCACCCAATGAAGTGAATTTCAGGTGTATAGATCAATTTCAAATCGACGTTGACGTCTTCGTGTTATTTCAATGTCACACCTTCCAAGATGTAGCTCGCATTGTTACAATATTATCCAAAAGTGATTCTTTTGATAAATATTCATAGACCAGTTCCAAATGTTTATAATGACAAATACAGAAAGCAATATTCCGTAATTTCTTTGGATTTGTTGCTACTTTGGACAATTTGTTTCAATAAGAAAACTGCCCAGTTCTTGCTCACTGATATCATGTCGAAAACGTCTCATGGTATGGGGCGAAAATTTCCTTTCAGATCCAAATATACCTCGTGATGCAGACTAAGCTCCTTTGGTGAACTCAAATTACTCTTAATTTTTGGAATGAACTAGGTAGGTTTACAGTTGCAGTAGATGGAGTGGGTTCGGTTTAGTGGAGGTTGCCAGCTAAGGTAGAGGATCAAATCATAAAATTTCTTCAGATATAAATGCAAAGAATTTGTTCAATTTTTAATATGTTTCGACCAAATATTTCCGGGATTCAAAAGCATATTGTGCACCTAAGTCTCAAATTTGGGGACATTAGAACTCAATTGAAACAAAACAAAATGCTACTACTTGTATTAGTAGTAGCATTTACATAACCAGTCGGGGGCATGCTTTTGTTTTAGGGATTGTCGCCACATCAGAGAGTATGAGAGTCAACCGTCGGATTGGGGCATTGTGTGATAACATGAAGATGGGGAGTTGACTGTCTAGTCACAGGCTGATCAAAGTTATTAACAGAGCTGTCTAAAATGTTACTCATATTTATGTCTGTACTTTCACCCCACTCTCTCCTTATTAAAATTCAAAACGAGAAAGAAAATTTCTCAAACTCGATAGAATTATGTCCAGTTTTTGACATTTAAGACACAATTTCCCTCACAATTTTTGAAATGTAGATATTATTCATTAGGGAAAGAGGATAATTACATCACTAGAGGTTACACAACTATATAAATATTGGCTGTGTTGAATCTGCATTGTTAATTCATCAACTGGAATCACTGAGCCACATGAAAGCAGATATTTCATACAGATAATGGAGTTTCCAATGATCTTCCAGATAGAAAGATTTTACTACCCAGTGCTCGCAGCTATTGGTATCACTGGTAAGGCTTTGAATCTGTGGGGCACCTTACAAACATGTTTATACGTGTTTCATCCATGAAGCCTACCGTGTATTGTAAACTATGTGCACTTGTTTTGTGTTATTACGTCAAAAATTCGGTTTTGCAAGTTTTCTTAACAGCATTTGAAATGTTTCCAATAGAGATTTGTGCATTAATCAGTCAGACGTTTTTGTTGCTTAATTCTTCATTGTAATTATTGTTGCATGTCTGTGATTCTCAAATATCACATGTTATCCTTTTCACAAAACTAAAAAAAACAGAAATTTCCTTTCAAGTGAAATGTTTTACATAATCATTTGAAGGACAACTATAACGTAAGCTGAACTTTGTTTCCTGGCATGTATGATGTCTTGGAAACTGTCGCCTTTGAATTAATTGTTTACTATTGAAATGTAAACTATGACTAAACTAAAATGTTAGTAGTAAGTAGACATTTTCACAGGATCGTATTTTATTTGATTCATTCCTACGAGACTTAGTGTCCCAGTGCCATCAGTAGATAGCAGCACCGCAAAACAATCCCCATGCTTGATAGTGCTTCATATTCCGAGTGCCAAGATTGTGTCGTTTCAGTTAACATTCGGGTTTAATCCAAACCCTTTTCAACAATCTTAACTTTTCCAGAAAATAGTTAAATTACGAATCAGTTATTACGAGCTTCAACGATTTAGTCAGGTTGCTGTGTTCAAGTGTGTCTACAAACCTTGAGTGAAAAATGGATCACTGAAGAGCCATGGCGCATTGCAGCGTCAAATACAGTTTGCATGAATGGTTCAAATATCGTGTATTCTTTTCAGTGATACTCAAGGCTGTGTGGCAGTAAGGACGCCGGTATGCATGGACATTCTCATTGGTGTCCACTGCCATTTCTTTTTTCAGCAGCCAGAAGAGTGGGTGCTTGCACCAGGGGTCAGCCGAGAAAGGTGTGTCACTAATTTAAATCTTTATATCTGATATCAGAGAGCAGAAGTTTCTGAGAAAGGGGGGAGTTTTTAAACCCCCAGCGAAATAAGCGAGTGTTTTCTAAACCCCGGACCCTACACTTGTCGGGCCTCCCACCATCCATCTCCTCTCGCCTTTAACAGCAGGAACATATAAGGTAAGCTTCTCTTGTTGTTTTACTTTCTGATAAGGACATTTCAGGGAAGGTAGTGCAGGGAAAGGGATGTTCCTCCTGCATGATGTTGAGAAGAGGGATGAAATTAGTAACCCATTCAAGCTGCAGGAAGTGCACCCCACTCTTGCTACGCTACGACCACGTTAGGGAACTGGAGCAGTTGATGGTTGAACTCGGATCATTCGAGAGGCAGAGTCTCAGGGAAATAATTACTCGTCGACACCAAGAAAGCTGGGTAACTGTGAGAAGGGGGAAAACAACCAGTGGAGGGAATCCCTCTTAACGTTCCCCGAACAACAAGTGTACCCTTTTTGGAAAATGTTGAGGGAACGGGTTACCAGGGGTATGCATTTGGGTGCAGGTGACTTGCACAGTGTCCATCCCTGTTGCACAGAAGGAAAGGGGGGAAAGGAGGAGAGTGTTAGTCAGTTGGGAATCAATAGTTAGATGTTCAGATAGAAGGTTTGTTGGGAATGAAAGAAGCTCACGGTTGTTGTGTTGCCTCCCAGGTGCTATGGAAGTTATTATGGCAGTAATATAGTTCACTTAGCGTTGTAATGTATGCCCAGTATCGTATTACAGAGGATCAGTAACAGATAATGGTGGGGCATTATGATTGATTAGATAAATCACTGGGACATGAGCTAATGCTAAAGGTGGTGTTTTAATGTGATAGGTTAAGTGTGACACAAGGAACCAGTGTGGCAGGCGATGATTACCTTAGAAAGACAAAACAAGTCAGCGTGATTGGCTATGCTAATGTTACTGGATAAGCGCGGGACCAACAATAGCTTAAACTGGACGAGAACAAATAAACTATGGTGAGTCAGGGAAGACATTTTGCTGGCTCCCAAAGCTTTGATTTTGTAAAATTAAAAGTTTAATTTCCTGAAGGATTTTCTGCGTCTCCAGGAAAATGTTTATAGAATATTGAGTGATTCTTACACAACAGTGCCAGGGTCAGTGACATCTGAGAACGTGTCTTCGTGTCCTGAAGGGAAAGGGTGACCAGCTCCAGGTGCTGGTCTACATAGGTAACAACGACATAGGTGGAAAGAGGGATAGGGTGTAAGATGGGATTTCAGGGAGCTATGGTGGACGCTGACAGGTAGCATAAACAGAGCTGTTATTTCTGTTGTTTTTTTCAAAATGTCACTTGATGGAGAGATGAAGAAAAGGGAGAGATGCCAATTGAAAACATGGCTGCAGTGATGGTGCAAGAGGGAGGGTTTCAGGTCTGGATAATTGGCTCTCATTCTGGGGAAGGTGGGAACTCAGGACAGTATTTACTTAAAACATGGTGGGGTACATATATCCGAGGTGGAAATTTGCTTATGCTATTCGGATGGATTTAAAATAGCTCAGCCAGGGGTATGGGAACCTGTATGTAGTTCCAGCGCATAGGATGATGTGAGTAGGTAGGACATGGGCAGGATTTCACAATCATAGGAATGTGCTGGCAGACAGCAAGCTGGTTTGAAGTGTCTGTAATAATCGCAGGAGCATCCGAAAGAAGTTAGGTGATCTTGCAGCCTGGATTGGTAACTGGGGCTTCGATTATTTGGCTTCTTCGGAGACATGGACAGAGCGCTGTCAGGAATGGAAGTCGCAGGTCCATGGATTTAGATATTTCAAGTCGTTCAGCGAAGTTGGAAAAAAAAAGGTGAACGTGTGGCTTTGTTAGTCAAGGACAGTACAACAGTGGCTCAAAGAATTTCTGACGAGAACTCGTCTACAGAGGTATTATGGTCTGAGTTAGAAACAGGAGAGGAAAGGGCACAATGCTGGGAGATTTTTTTATTGGCCTCTGTTAAGTTCCAGAGATGACTAGTAGAGGATTGGGAAAGTGATTTTTGGTAGGAGTGAAACGAAAAGTTTGTCATGATGTGAGACTTTAAAATTACCCAACATTGCGTCGAAAAGCTATGACTCTCGTACGTCCGATGGATCAGTTATTTTCCAATCTGTGTAGGAGTGTTTCTTAGACTTAGACTTACAGTGTGGAAACAGGCCCTTCGGCCCAACAAGTCCACACCGACCCGCCGAAGCACAACCCACCCATACCCTTACATTTACCCCTTACCTAACACTACGGGCAATTTAGCATTAGCATTAGCCTCACACAGTATTTCAACTGGCCAGCAAGTCGAGAGGCCAGGCTTGATCTGGCAACAGGGAATGAAACAGGCCAGGTGTTTGAGCCAGTGGGAGGTGAGCACTTTGGACAGAGTGACGGTACTTCGGTTATGTTTAATTTACCGATGAAAATGGACAAGTAAGACCACAGGGCATGAGATACAGATGGTGGAAGCACAATTACAATACGATTAGACTAGACATAGGAGACACAGGATGGGGTAACGATGTGCAGGGGACAGGGACAATCTAATTCTGGACCTGGTATAAGGAACAGACATTGCGTGTCCTTGATAGCTATGTCCCTGTCAGACAGGAAGGAATTGGTCAGGTAAGTGAACCTTGGTTTACTAAAGAAATCGTATCTTTTGTGTCGCAGACGAGGGAGCATTATGTGACAGTGAAAGATGGCTCAGATGAGGCAATGGAGATATACAACTTAGCACGAAAGGATTTCAAGAGATTATTAAGAAGAGCACGGAGGGGACATGAGCAGTCCTTCTCAGGTCGAATAAAGGAGAACGCGAAAGCTTTCTGTAAGTATGAGAGGAGTAAAAGGATGACCAGAGTAGGAACAGGGCCAGTCAAATACCGAAGTAAGAAGTTGTGTGTGGAAACTGTGGAGAGCGGACAGGTGATAAATTTGCATTTTTCATCTGTTTTCACGCATGAAAAGGAGTATATCGCAAAGGAGAAAACTGAAATGTGGTCTATTGCAGTAGAAATGATTGAGGTTTGTAAGGAGGAGATGTTATCAATTCTCAAAGGTGTGAAAGTAGGTAAGCCCAAGATGGTATTTATCGAGGATTCTCTAGGAAACTAGGGAGAAGATGGCGGAAACTTTGGCCTTGATCTTTGTGTCGACATTGTCTACAGGTTTAGTAGCAGAGGACTGAAGGTTTGCAAATATCGTCCCCTTGTTCAAGAACGACCATCGAGATAACCAAGGTAATTATTATCAGTAAACATTACATCTGTTGTCGAAACGTTTGAAAAGCATTATATGAGATAGGACTTTTTAATCATCTTGCAAGCAACCATTTGATTGGATGAGGATAGGTCAGTTGACGTGATGTACATGGACTTCAGTAAAGACTTTGATAAAATTCCACATGGGAGGTGTTTGGAGTAAAAGCGGAGGATTGAGATTGAGGGTGAGTTAGTAGTTTGGATTAAAAACTGGCTTTCTGTAAGAAAGAAACGAGTGGTGGTAGATGGAAAATATTCTGACTGGAGTACGGGTTAATAGTTGTGGGCCACAAAGATTTGTTTTCTGACCACTGCTGTTTGTCATTTGTATAAACAACTTGAACACAAGTGGATGGGTTCGTAAGTTTTCAGATGACACTAAAGTCGATGGAGTGATCGATAGTGTGCTAGAATATTGCTGGTTGCAAAGGCAATTGGATAAATTGCAGAATTGTGCTGAGAGGTGGCAAATGGTGTTCATTGCAGATAAATGTGTGGTGATTCAGTTTGGGCAGAATACCAGGAAGGCAGAATACTGGGTCAATGGAAAGATTATTGGCAGTATGGTAGTGTTGTTGAGAAGGCGCACAGTGAATCAGGTTAATGGTAGAAGTATTGAGTCCCGGAGCCGTGATGTCATTCTGCAACTGTACAAAACGGTCGTGCGACCTCAATTGGAATGTTGTGTACAGTTCTGGTCTCCCCGTTAAAGGGAGTACGTGGAAGCATTGGGAGAAGTGCATAGGAGATTTACCAGGATGCTGCCTGGTCTGGAGGGAAGGTCTTATGAGGAAAGGTTGAGGGAATTGGGTCTGTTCTCTTTGTCGAGAAGAAAGCGAAGACCGGATTTAATAGAGACATACAAGTTGATCAGAGGAATAGAGAGGGTGATCAGTGAGAGTCTGTTTTACCTTGGATGATGATATTGGCTTTTACGAGGGGGCATAGCTGCAAATTGAGGGTTGACGCCTTGTAGATAGATGTCAGTGGCAGGTTCTAAACTCCAAGAGGAGTAAGGGAGTTGAATTTCATGTCTGCCAATGTAGTTAACTCAGACACAGTACTGGCTTTTAAACAGTCCTTGGATAACGATATGGATGATAATTGCATGGTATAGTTAGATGGGCATAGATTAGTTCATAGGAAAGCGCCTGAAGGGCCTGTTCTGCGCTGTCTTGTTCTGTGTACTATGTTCAATGTTCATTTGTGTTTCTGTATGAGTGTTATAGAACAGGATAACATTTCGATTTGTGGGAAGTTAGAGATTCGAATTTTGTGCATTTTTTGATGCATTAAAACATTCGCAATACGATAAAGTAGATTTTTGAACAGCTTTGTGGAACACTGCCGTCTATAGCTGTGCAATTACATCATTACTTTAATTTGAAATATAGTTCAGAACTGATGAACACGTGGTCTTCAGAAAAGGAGTATGCGTCACACTTTACAAAACTGAGGTATCTGAAAATCAAATTCTCTTTTGAAAATTGACTGTTTCGCCATCGTCTAATGCTGTAAAATAAGTAAAGCATGAATGTCTCTATCATACATGAACATTGAATTAGCTTTATGAATACAACCTTAGCTTTATGAATACACCCTATCCACACCTTTGATCGTTCCCTGACGACAACAGCCGCTGAGAATTCTGCAGAAATTTAAACAGGAAGGGAAGCAAAATGGCGAGGAAGGAACGATCGGATCAATTTATGGCAGGGATGCAATCAGAATGGACGCTATTTATTATAAATCAGAGGATACTTGCAAAGATAAACGCTTTTCAGTCACAGCCAATATTCAATTCTCTTTAAGATTGTCCGCCATTGTCTGATTATGTTTTGCATTATTGCACTTTTGGCATCTAAAATCTCCTGCCAGTACAGAAAAACACTCTTCATATTATTCCAATGCTAAACATTTGCCTTGTCCAATAGCACTGAAATACTATTATCGGAGTTCTGCTGTACCAGCAGGAGATTTTACATATCAAAAGACCAATGGTGCAAAATCTGCTAATGCGTAGCTTTGAATGCGAATGAAAGATAATCAAAATCTAAAGCTGATTCTTCCAAATTGAAGTATATTAGTTAGGGAAGGTGTCTGACAGCGTTGATGGCTCCCGATCTAATCCTTCAGAAACGTCCAATCAGTATTCGTATGATGTCAAGCTTTCAAATATCATGGTAAAGTTTTGGGTATAGGTTTGCTCGCTGAGCTGTCGGTTTGATATCCAGACGTTTCATTACCTGGCTAGGTAACATCATCAGTGGCGACCTCCAAGTGAAGCGAACCTGTTGTCTCCTGGTTTCTATTTATATCTTTCTCCAGGATGGGGTTCCTAGGGTTTGTGGTGATGTCATTTCCTGTTCGTTTCCTGAGAGGTTGATAGATGGCATCTCGATCCATGCTCAGCGAGCAAACCTCCACCCTAAACCTCAACCTGAGTTACAGACCTTCACAAACTTTGCGGATGGTAGAGTCTGTGTGCACTGCACAGATTAGCACCTTTGTTTAATTGAATGCCTTTGCTTAGGAGTAAATATAAGAACCCTGGTTCAGGGAATAATGATGTGATCACATCTAACATGTAAAATGTTCCAGTTCCTTGTGTATGTGTTCTTTTCACTCGAATTGTTTCGTTTATTTCTGTCTGTTATAGCCCATCCAGATTCTGATACCTTGAATCTATTGTTTATACGTATTATATGAAATATTGCGTTGTTCTGCATGCAGGAGATAAGTAACTGACAACTTTTACATTGTTGTACGCTTCAAAATAAAGTTTTAAAACGCTTTTTTTTTGCGATAGGACGACCATTAGGACAATACATTCTGCCAATAATCTGCTGATCTTTAATTCCATTTTCTGCAGTTAACTTAATGGCAATTGTCGTTTTGAAACGTGGGAACTGTGGACTCTCTAAATGTATCACTCAGTACCTAGTGGCAATGTCAACAGCGGATCTACTGCTCGTCATTTTTAATGTTTTATTGAACCGAATCAACAACATTCACTTCCCAATAACTTTCCTGTTCATTACTCCTGTGTGCTCGCTAAGAGTCGTCTTGTCTCTTGCGGCCCTCGATTGTTCTGTTTGGTTCACAGTTGCTTTTACTTTTGATCGGTTTGTGGCCATCTGTTGCCACAAGCTTAAACCAAAATACTGCACCAAGAAAACAGCAAACGTGGTGATTGCGACTGTGAGCATTGTTAGTTGTTGCAGGTCTATTACGTGGTACTTTGTTTTTGTTCCTTCAATAATCATTGGCAATGTGCCATGGTTTTGCAAGCAGACACCTGACTATTTCACTTCAATGTTTTGGACAGTGTATGAATGGATTGACAGTCTCCTAACGCCTCTGATTCCAATCTTGTGCATTTTGGTCTTTAACGCTCTGACTGTCAGAAACATTATAACAGCCAATCGACTCCGGAAGAGCCTCCGAGGTCATGAGAAAAAGGAAAACGATCTTGATCCTGAAATAAAGAATCGAAGGAAATCCATAATTTTACTCTTCGCTTTGTCCTCCAATTTCATGCTGTTGTGGATAACATATGTTGTACATTCGTTAAACTGGTCAGTTCGAAACTTTAATTATACAAACAAAAATCTTAGCGATCCCGTGTATGTTGCCCAACAGATTGGATTCATGCTCCGGCTCTTGAGTTCATGCACCAACACATGCATTTACATACTAACTCAGAGGAAGTTCAGAGAGGAGATAAAGAATGGCGTGAAATATCCATTTACTATCATTTTTCAATTTCCTAAATGAAATTTAAAGCTACATCTGTATTCGTGATGGTACACCTCTGTTTTATTTCATGTTTTATTCTGTCTGCCCGCTGCACATTAATGACAATTGTGCATCGTCCGTCTGAGTGCAATTAGAATACAATTTTCCCTTAAATTCTGTGATAAATCTTTACAGATCTCCAAGTTAATGGCGCACCACACAGCTCATACATTCTCCTCTAATGGTCAGTTCAGTGAGAGTCTAAAAGAAGACAAAGACCTGCAGATGCTGGAACACAAACAGAAATTGCTGGAAAAACTCATGACTGGCAGCAACTGTGGGAAGAAAGTAAACTTCAAGTTTTCATTTCAGGCTCCCTTCTCCAGAACGGTCCTAATGAACGACTCGAAACACAGACGCTATTTGCTTCCAACACATTGCACCAAACCTGTTGAGGTGCTCTAACAATTACTATTATGTTGTCAACTTAGATTTTTCCAAGATTATTGTTGGATGGTGATTTCCAATCCTCGCTTCTATTCGTGTGTCTTTATACTCCTCTTCGGTCAAACAGAAATTCTTCCAATGGTGGAAAACGCAACGCTCCTTATTGCAAATTTATATCCTGAAACGTGGCCATCAGATAGCATATGGTCGAAACAGACATGCGTCACAAGGCTCCGCAAATTGTTTACAAATTTTAAGATAGATTTGTGCTTTAAAGCAGCTTGTTTGATTCTTCAAACTGTATGTGACACAACTTCCTTCAGTTGAGCATTGTTGCAAATCAAACTGTTCGCCTGTAATCGTTCAACAAATGTTGTATACTTGATGCTGATGTACATTGTTCACCATTTCCAGATTTACGTTGAAGTTTTCTTAGCCACAATGTTCGACCCTTTGATTTCTTAAGATCTCCATCTCATATGTCGCAGGGATTTTTTATCTCCTAGCCTCCACCTACTTTGTGCTGAAAAAGGTTTCTCTCTATTGAAAGAACAATTCCCATGTTTTACTATTCTGAGTGCTCTGACAACATATTCCTAATTTTGCTGATCTGCACTGTTTCGGTAAGGTAGTGGACCGCACTGGTAATTCACGCAAAAAACCCAGTAAAGCTCAGCACATCTTGTAATCTGTTAAAGTATAAGTTGCAGGAAACTGTCAAATTTCACTGTTTAAAGAAAACAATATCAATTTACTGTTTAACTCTAAATGTGAACATTAAGCACAACTATTCACAATTCTAATACCCCCTTTGTCTTACCTTCTTATTACCTTCCTGGAACGCTGTAACAATATGCCATTCCAATACGACACTTATTAAAATTCCATCAACTTAATTTCAAAATCACTGAAGCGGTCGTGGTCGTTGGTGTCTTTCTTCTTCCTGCTGCAGATCTCCCTGGGACGTTTCTTTCTTTTTTACTGCGAATTTATTTCACATGAGGAGTGACATTTTCCAGAAAGTGATTCTTAATGTTTTGGATCAGTGTTGATGTCAGTTGGTCTGTCTCCAATTTTTAAAAAGCCATCATTTTAAAATCACCAACATCGGGTGCTCTCATTATTTCAGTGTTGGCAATACAATAAGTCGAAACATGTTATGGTTTTCGCATCCTGCGGTATAATTTAAACCGATTGGTTAAATTCGAATTGTTGTCAAAACAGCAATCAATTCAGCCATCCATTTTACAGCCAAATGTTGCATGCATTCAGTTTTCCAGTTCACTCTGAGACTGCCATCTAGTCATACGACGCAGGTGTTACTACTATCTCAGTTCAGAACATCATTCTCTTAAAAGGTCAATGCATGCCTTCAACATCGAAACAACAATCCTCCAATGCATACCGTCTTTCCAATTCTTCCCTGTTGCTGACGTGTTATAAAAAGTTCTATGACCTCGTACTTGTGCAAGTTGAAAACAACTGCAGAGTTTTGCTGCGCAATGTATTAACGACTCGCTGATTCTTGTTTTTTTTGCCTTGTCTCTCTCCCCACAGTCGTCTCCATCTTCCTCAGACTCGCATGTTTCGCCAGCAAAGCCGCATCTTCAGTTTAATCGACACTTTGCATTATATTTGTCATCCTGTTCTTTATGTTCCATTTCAACCTTCCCTGAAATTCACTGGATTTTTTAATCTTCATGGCATCTTGCTTTGATTGGGCATTTACTTCAGGTGGATGACGAAGCATTTGAATATTGCACCATTTTGGGATGGTTTCCTTTATGATCAAAGATAGCATCAAAGTCAATTTTATCAATGTGCGAATTGGACGTCAACGCTCAAGTAGCAAATTTAAAACATATGCTCAACACTTCTTAGCGTAAGTGTGAGTAGTTTTGACAGAATACCTGTTGAAAAATGTGTATTTGAAATCATTATAGCATTCTACTGGAAGTGAGTGTCGCAGACAATTCAGAAGTAATCATTTCCAAACGATTTTTCTTTCCTGACAGAGCCAGGGACACGCAGAAATGACATTTTTTTACACCCCAGCAGTTATAAAGTTTGACGAACGTTCACCAAGTTTGCAACCGCTTGAAGTGGTGATGGTCTCACATTATCCGATCCAACCTTCATTTTTAAATTGCAAAATACGAGGGCAGACTCGGATTCTTATTCCATTTTTGCTTTCTGATAAAACGGTTTTAGTTTTTCATGTTTCTTTTGTAATTAGGTATGGAGAATCTCTCCACTACTCGAACCGTTAATTCGGAATTTTTCACCGGTGTCTACAATGTCATTTACTTGCTAGAGCTGTTCTTCAAACCACAAATTCCGCAAGTTACCATCTTTTCTGGCAACAATTCTTCTGAATTACATAAGTCCTAAAATCTCACCATCAAACATCGACTTGCTCATGTATCTCTTATAAATTTATTTACACTACCTGCTCCTACTGGTACATATGAATAATCGTTTGCCATGCCAGTAACCTCAGAAATGAGATATGACACTTCCATCTGAACTAATGTTTGAACAGTCTTTATATTGTTTTTTTCAGCTTTCTAGCTATCACTGTACTTTCCTTTACCATTTTTGCAAATTCACTGGCTTATACTGATTTCCACATCCGTCTTCCCAGCGCTTTATGTAAACACAACTCTGCGACTTAATGCGTCCTAATATGTGCCAGAGAATTCATCAAAATATTTTCCTTGTTTTCTGCTTCAGACTTTTAATTTCTTATCTGTGGTAAATTATTCTTACTACTTTCAAAGACATCTTCTTTTCCCTACCCTCGCAAGGATTTCTCTTTGGACCAATTTCTACAAAACGCAGATTGATATTGATGTGATTTATGAGTTAAGTCATAATCATCTGAGAATTCAATGCTAATTTTGCAAGCTTAACTCTGCTCTTCCACATGTACTTTGTTTGATTCAGGCAATACATCATAAATCGTTTCCTGTTTGTTGGACCTTAACGTTTAAGTTTCAAATATTACAGATCAAAAGCTCTCTCTTTCTACCTTTTCTTCAAAGGATTCTCATTAAGTTCCTATTGCTTTCAATAGTAACTCAAACAGATTCATTTCATTTGCATATTCAAGATATTTGCTATAAAAATGCAACATCACATTCATCTAAATTAAAGTCCATCTGGTGCTCTTTGTCATTTTGGGCAATCTGACAACCGTCCCATTGTTCTCTGAGATAGATGTCGTCATTGTCTAAAACATTGTGTATTTTGGAGTCATCGAAAACCTACTCAGTATATTTTTATATTAAGGTCCAAATCAGTTATACAAATGTCAAATATTCAATGGATGTAGTAGTGATTTGGTGTAGCACATTATGGTCACAGGCCTCCAATCCGAAAAACAACTCCTCGCTGCAGTCATTTGCACACGATCTTCAAGCGAATTTGTATTACTCCCCCTGTATTCCATGTAAGCCAACCTGACTAACCACTCTAACATCCAGAAATTTGTCCCTTGCTTTGCTGAATTCCATGTTGACAACATATGGCTGGGTGAACCGCATATAAGAAGTGAGAATACACCATTTAGCATGAAGGACCAATGGGTGAGAAGTGGCATTTGGAGTTTAATGCAGAAAATGTGATCTCTGCGTTTTGGAAAAGCAAATCTTAGCAGGACATATACACTTAATGGTAAGCTCCTGGGGAATATTACTGAACAAATACACCTGGGAGTGCAGGTTCATAGCTCCTTGAAAGGGAAGTCGCAGGTAGATAGGATAATGAAGACACATTCGATATGCTTTCCTTTATTGGTCAGACTATTGAGTTGGGAGGTCATGTTGCGGCTGTACAGGACATTGGTTAGGCTTCAGTTCGAATTTTGCAATTCTAGTCTCTTTGCAATTGGAAAGATGTTGTGAAGCTTAAAAGAGATCAGAAAATATTCACAAAGCTGTTGCCAGGGTTGGAGAACTTGAGTTACAGGGAAAATCTGGACAGGCTGCGGCTGTTTTCCCTGGAGCGTCAGAGTCTGAGGCATGACATTAATGGAGATAACAAAATTATGAGGAGCATGCATAGAATAAATAGACAAAGGCTTTTTCTCTCGGCTGGGGGAGTCCAGAACTAGTGGGCATAGTTTTAAGGTAGAGGGGGAAGATGTAAACGAGATCTAAGAGTCAATTTTTTTAAAGCAAAGGGTGGTACATGTATTGAATTAGCTGTCAGAGGATGTGGTGGAGGCTGGTACAATTGCAACATTTAAAATGCATCTGGATGGTAAATGAATAAGAAAAGTTTGGAAGGATATGGGCTCGGTGTTGGCAGGTGGGAGTAACTTGGGTTGGGATATCTGGTCGGCATGGTAGGGTTCGACCGAAGGGTCTGTTACCATGCTGTACATCTCTAAGTGTCTATGACACTATGAGGTTGGATTTGACTGAGTGAACCAAATACAGCTGCACGTGCAATGGAGGTTAAAGAGAATCAGGTGAAAATAAAACTTCCAGACAATGTCATACCTAGCGTGAGCAAGGTAGAGATTGTGGTTATAGTCTAATCCACTCAGCCTTTCCAATGCCTGGATTGGTGGCCATGAGAGTGTGAGATAGGTGTTATCTGCTTCGTTAATTAATTTCCTTCTTCATAAGGTAAACATTCAAGTAGTCCACTGACATTTGCGCAATGCTCAGCAGCTGTTAAAACCTCACAGACATTGTACACTTGCAGTTGAATGTTGTACGACGTTTCGGACTGAATCCCCAGAGCTGACCCAAACGCAGGACTGTGTGAATCACTCTATCAATTGTGGCATACTTGTCCCTTTTTTGAAATATTCTGAATGCATGTCATCAAGTTCATGACACAATTGGTTAAAAAAAAACTCATTTCAAAGAAAATAAAGGAAGGTTACCAAACTTTATGTTAGAATGAAGATGTTAATACGAAAACAGAACTAAACCATTTTCGAAATTGTATCACATTTTCAGGAGCCAAGTTTGCAGTTACATTTCATAAAGATAACAGTGGAAAGCTGACTTTCTCTCAATTCAAATTTTGGGCTCTGTGAATTGGACATTTGGAAAAATGGATGGAAGTGATAGTCCAATACAATTTTTCGCACAGAAATGTCAAGAAAATGCAATTGAAGATTAATTTCATGCAGGTAAGAGACCCAATAATTTCCAACAAAGCCAGAATGTTACTACGTTCACAGATGTAATGTCACAGAATCATTCAGAATGGAAACAGCCCCTTCAGTCAAAGTAGTTTGACCGAACATAATCCCAAGCTGCACTATTCCCAACGGCCAGCTTATTCCCTTAGTCCATCCAAACACTTGAGCATTTCGTACTGATCTAAGTTTCTTGTGAAAGCTGCAGCTCTTGCCGCATCAACCACTTCTTCAGCAAGTGAAATCCACGCGCGAAACTGCCTCAGGGCAAAATAAATAGTCTTACATTTCTTTCTTAAATCTCTCTCTTGTCTCACATTACATATATGCTCTCGAGTTTTGAAAGCCTCATATCATGGGAAAGACACCGAATATTAATACTGTCTATATCCTTCATGGTATTGTAAATCGCTTTGAGGTAAGCTCTTAATTTGTTACAGTCCAACAGCAAACATCACAATCTATCCAACCTTAGTTTATAATGAATATTTTTAATACCTCGTAAAATGCTTTGTTTAAAAGAGGGCAGTGCTAAGTCGAAAATCTTATTTCTTCATTACAGTTGATTCAGAATCAGTGTGTGTTCATTCTAAATAAGGCAGGCTTGTGCTTTTACTTGTCGTCACACATATATTTGGAATGTAAAACCACTCAGTAAAGTTGAATTTAGATGCATATCTTAACATGGCCTTGACTGTTGTGTCATTTCGGTATCTATCCTTTGTAATGCTGCACTCACTATTACAACACATTTCAGAACTGATTCTTTCGATGCAGATTCACGGGTCAGTCTCAAATGCTTGTGGCCTCCTAGTGACAAATGCATAGAATCATATAAGTTATATGATCCCTGCAGTGTGGAAACAAGCCATTTGGCCAAGCATACCCACGCCGACCCTTCGTAGACGAACCCATCTAGACCCCGTTCACTATCCTATTACTCAATATTTACCAATGACTAATGCACTTAATATACACTTCCCTGAAGAGTATGGACAATTTAATTTGGT
The DNA here is from genome assembly GCF_020745735.1 of Hemiscyllium ocellatum. Taxonomy (NCBI): domain Eukaryota; kingdom Metazoa; phylum Chordata; class Chondrichthyes; order Orectolobiformes; family Hemiscylliidae; genus Hemiscyllium; species Hemiscyllium ocellatum. The sequence goes on along the minus strand of NW_026867577.1, from coordinate 601,694 downwards.
CGATTCGCCATAACTGCATATCTTTGGATTGTGGGAGGAAACCAGAACAGTTGGAGGAAACACATGCAGATAGGTGGCGGAGGTGCAAAGCCAACAGAGACCAGCAATTCTCTGTCGTTCTTTGGTTAGAATCGATGGTTTCAGATTGGTTTGTTTGGGCAAGTTGTTTCACAAGGACATTTGCAATTTTCTTGAATTTCTAGTTTGGCAACCTTTGGGTGTTTAAGTGATAAAATCATATTATGCCTAAATATGGCTAGGAATGCAAACTAAGTTCACGTAATCGCATGAAATTATTCTTACTTTTTTTACTGGAGGGGAAAGGACACAGTATGGTGTATGGTGTAATTAAAGATTGCTTTTTGAATGATCATATTTCTTTAGAGATGAAGAGAAGGCAATTAGACAAAGTTTAATATTTTACAAACAGTTATCTACGGGATTCGACAAGCTTTCAGGCAGTGAAGCCTCATATTTGGAACTTATTTCGTCTCGATTGAAATGGTCAATGTTGTATTTGCAATTAAATACTTCACTAATACCATTTCTGGAACAGCTACCGTCCTGAAGACGTGGTAATCAATGGTGGGGATATTTATGTTTTAAGACATGTTTCCATATCAGTGACGAGGAAATTTGGGCATTCTACTGGGGCATTAGTGGGTAGTAAGGTGGTGAGAAAGATAGCTGTTTTGGCAGTAGCTATTTGGGATCATTTGTGTAGATGCCTGAAATGTTGAACAGAGTTATATCTTTGAAGCGTTACATTTTCAAATCTAACAGTGGCTTCCATAGTACAGTCGTCATTCTTCAACAGTAGGCCACAGCGACATTCTCAGAGCTGTTCAGGAAGCAACAAATGCTTCATGCATAGTTAAAATTTATGGGAAACCCCTGCAAAGTTGCTGCCCACATGTATTCTCTAGGTCATTAAATTTTACCTTTGAAACTGCCCCCAATGAAGTGGTGACCAAAAGAAATGTATATTGTTCTGTGTCAAGAATTCTATGACAACAATGACGTATTGCACTACTCTCAACCTTGATAAAATGCAACATGTTTTCCTTGCGAAGAGTTCTGCAAGAATCAAATAGATTCAATTACGCAGTTACCTTTGAAATAAAAACGAATTTGCCATGACTGTTTCTCAAAGACATTACACCTTCGGTGGGGAGGGGGGGGGGTGTGGGCGGGGGTTGAGGCTAATTACCTCATTGGAGTTTGATCTTCAGTAGAATGATTTTCTGTGTTGAATTTGGCATGTTAGTCTATTTGCTGGATTCACTCAGCCACATGTTATCTGCTTTTCATACAGATAATTGGTTTTCCAATCATCTTTCAGATTCAGTGAAACCATATTTAATTTTCCAAATATTTATTTGAGCATGGAGTCTTCTAGTAAAATAATGAAAACATGAATGGACTTATACTCCAACATTGAATCTGCTCAGAAACACAGGCCTTCTCAAATATCTGATCTTTCCTTAACACCAGCTGCTTCCGAGGCAGTTAAACAGGCAGGCAAATTAAAGGACAAAGAAGGAACCATAAGGTCAATTTGAGACAGAGTTGAACGCAGGACAGTTTAAGTGACAAAATGTATGTAACTCAACGCACATAAGTATTTACTTGCCGTGACAAATACTTTTCAGTCACAGTCCATAGTTGGTCTTGGATATGGAAAGCTCGTTGTCATCTCTTTGTGTTTACATAATAACCGTAATATGATACTCAATTTCTTCCTGGTACAGCAAAAGATCCGCAATAGACTTTCGATGCTACGCTTTGCCTTGTCTGATCCCCTCTTCAAACTCTGAAATGCATTCAGTACAGAGTAAAGACAATTGACTCCGACAGTTTACCCTTCTAATGTGCAGGATATAAGTCAGGGAAGGCATCTAATTGAGTTCCAGGAATCTGATATATTTACTTCAGCACGTATTTTTGTTATGCCAGGTTTTCAATGATCAGTATGTCTGCATGCAGTACATGCATTAGCACTTTTGTTTATCTAAGTACTTTCACAGATGAACAAAAATAATAACCGTGATGATATGAATTACTCAGTAACAGCATGTTACTTTTGAAATATTTTCCTGTCTTGCTGTCAAAAAGCTTATTTTTTACTGAAAGCTTTTCTGAACTATACTTTTTTTTTCAGAATGGTTTAAATCAAGCAGGGCTGCAACAATGTGAAGCTTGGTACAGAGAGAAATAGCCTTTTTATTTGTACGTCAACAGATGAGCAACAACAATTCCTGTCCCTGTTGTGTCCATGTCTCCAAAATGGCCAGGACATCGAAGTCCAAAGTAGCAACCCATAATGCAAGTTTACCAAACTTATTCCGAAGCTCTTGGCGGTGAATTGGATCATGCTGCTATACCTCTGGAAATGTAAACATATCTCATGTTCTCACGAATCGTAACGTTATGTACACTGGTGCTACAATTCAGATTCCCAACCCCCGAATTGGTTTAAATCCTCCCAAAGTGTATTTGCCAATCTCTCACCCTCAGGGTATTGGTGATCCTATGATTTAGATGAGACCATCATGTTTAAAGATTTTCCACCTATCCCAGAATGGGACCCAATGATCTAATTATATACACCCCTCCCTCCTGTATCATACCTGTAGTCACGTGTTAAACTGCTCTCTCTCTCCCACTTCCTTGCCTTGCCAGCACATGGCACGTTACGGAACCAAAGATACCAACTCTGCTGGTTCTCACTCCAAGATTTCACGCTGCCCCCTGAATTTCTACCTTCAATTCCGATTCCTTTTCTTACACATATCGTTTTTGTCTATATGGACCACAACTTGGGCTGGAACCTCTCCCCCTCAGGACCAGGAGATGTGATCCAAGACAACATGAAACCTGGAACCGGCGAGGCAACATATCAGAAGTGTGTCTCTCGCGTTCCCAGAGCCTGCTCTCTGACCTTCTAACTATGGAGTCCCCAGTGACCAATGTTACACTCCTCTTCGCCTTACAAAGACAAGGGAACCTTGTGTCTAAAACCACAAATCTCACCTGTTATATTTCATGTACGGAATAATCAAACAATATCAGATGTAGTCACGCTCAAGGAATGCTTCTTTGCAGCCAATTTACCAAACAATGCTATATCCTCCTCCGTGTAGGGCTTGTGTCACCATCTGGGCAGGACCTGCAGATTTGACAGCTCAGTAATGTACAGTCAAGAGGCAGTTCTCCATCAAGTGGTCGACATTGATTCTGAGACCCATGAAAACTCAAGGTTTCAAGTTAAAAATGTTCAGAAAACCTTCTGCTAATTACTACCACCCCCATCGATCGGATCACTCCTTCTGTACTTGAAAGCATCGCAGTGGGTGCAAAGAACAGAGATCTAATTCTCGGTGGGTAACATCTTTTACCATCATCAACCGTGGACGAGCAAGCGCAGTGATCCGGCAATAGGTGACAGAATTAACAACAAAAGAAGGCTGTATTAAATGGAAAAATCTTCAAACAGATCGGTAAACTCACATCGAGATATACTTGAGGCATATTGTGCCGTCAACTGCAGCAAATGCAGTGTTGCAGGACCTGCACAGAATTTGGAATTTCGTGGGATTGCATTCTTTAGCATTAACGTCCAACCAGGTGGTCAACACATGTTCCATGAATGGTGCAAAAGGCTCGGTGGCACAGTTATTAGCACTGCTGCCTCACAACGCCAGAGACCCGGGTTCAATTCCCGCTTCAGGCAACTGACTGTGTGGAGTTTGCATATTCTCCTCGTGTCTGCGTGAGTTTCCACCGGGTGCTCCGGTTTCCTCCCAGACTCCAAAAATGTGCATGTTAGATGAATTGCCCATGTTAAATTGTCTGTCGTGTCAGGGGAATGGGTCTGAGTGGGTTGTGCTTTGGCGGGTTGGTGTGGACTTGTTAAGCTGAAAGGCCTGTTTCCACATTGTAAGCAATCTAATTTAATCTAATCAAAAAGGCTATGCCAAGAGCAGGAGCATCCAATAAAGGAATATGAGGTGCCTCCTGGTGAAGCTGCAACACAGAAAGACTTGCTCACGCAAAAAAGCATTAAAGTCAAATCATAGACAGATTTGGATGATTCCACAACTAATGGATTGGCGTAAGCCGTGCAGTTGCCACATTTCTCATGGTGCATGCAAGGCTGATTCAAATCGAATTATTCACTATAGGACGGGCCTTATCGTAACTGATAGGGGAAAACAATCCACCGATGCAACAGACTATGTTGAGCTATTTGAAAAGAAACTTCAGCCCGAAATACTGTGTGGATGATTCATCACAGCCTCCTCCCGATGTACTCAGTATATCCAGTTAATTCGATCTATTCCACGTGATACCACACAATCACTGGAATCAATGTCGCATGCAGAAACTCTTCATCCTGTCAATATTCCAACAACGACAAATGTAGCAGTACATTCCAGAACTTGCCAAGCACTAAAGAGGATAATTATAAAAGAACCAGAAGACCAAAATCTACCAGAAAGCGTGAAAAATTTACCAGTTACATCATGTACACGTAAAACAAAGTTAATGCAGTCTGACAAATTTCATTCCCATAAGTCTCCTCTTGATCATTGATGAATTGAAGAAATAAAAGATCAACAATGGTATAAAGTAGATCTTAATTCACAATGACTTGATAATTGATGCTGGCGATGTTTCCACCATCTGCTGACCTCAGTACCTCCTTGATCCAAAAATAAAGCAGACGAGTTGATTTTAGAGCTGAGTTCTTGCTATCATCTTCAGAGTTGATTGAATGTGACACCCCAGAACCCTCAGTGAATTACAATCTAACAAGTTTCTCCACAGTTTCATATCTAAAGGAAGATGTCAAGTTGTGTTCATGTCATTTCAGCCCGAAGGTATTTCTTCAGATTTCGACAGAGGAGCGTCCTAGCACGACCATTCTCAGCTACATCATCAATGACCTTCTTCCAATCGTAAAGGCTGAAGTGGGGATGTTCCCGTAAGATTTCACAATGTTCAGAAAAATGTACAACAGCTCAGATACTGAGGCTACCATGCCCAAATGAACCAACATTTGGAGAACATCCAGGCCTGGCCTGGCAAGAAGCAAGCAATGTTTGCGCCAAAAATACCAGACAACTACCAAATCTAAAAAAACGGAGAACTGGGCATCGTCCCCTGACATTCAACGGCATTAACATCATAATCCCAATTTAACAGCATCTTGGGATGAGCGTAAACCAGAAACTGAACTGGACTCATACAAATTCAATGACGAAAGAAACAGAGGAGAGACAAGGCGTGCTGCAACATTTAGTTCACCTCATCATTCTCGAAAGACTGTCTACTCTCGACATGACATTCCAGGATTCTGAAAAAATACATCCAGTTTGCCTGGATCAGTGCAGCATCACTCCTCATCCATGGCCAAACAATTCAGCAATTTTCACAGCTGTTCAAATGTTGCAATAATCCATGTCAAAGTGTAGCAATATCTGGACAATGTTGAGGCTTGGAAAGAAAAAACAGAAAGCAACATTCGTGGCAGACAATTGCAAGACAATGGCCTTTCCGAACATTAGAGAAACATTCTCATCTTGTTAAAATGAAAAGTTCACTTAACAGGATGAGGGCATTGTTGTCGAGGTCAGCATTTATTGCTCATACCTAATTATCCACTGGACAGATTAATGTCAGCCACATCGCTGAGGTTCGGAAGAAAGAGACAATTCCCTTTTCTAAATGGCATTCGTGAACCAGATGGGTTTTCCCAATCGATGTTGGAATTATGATGATCATCAGATTTATTACTATATTTTTTGTTGAATCGCACTGCCTGCCATGCTAGGATTAGAATCCAGAGCCGCACATAATTACCTGGATCTCTGGATTAACAACCCAGCGAGAACATCGCTCGCCATCACCTGCCTATTCTCATTGCTGGATGCCCACTCGCAATTTACCAGCTTTTGCTATTGACCGTAAGCAGAACTGGTTCAATCCTTTTCTTCATTCAAACTGAAGTTTTGAATATTTCCTAGTACACCGTCTATACTGACAATTTCACCCCTTCTGTTTGCATGTTCTTTTATGACTTTGAGTGAGCAAATTATCAAGACAAAGGCGGCAACATTGTCTCAGTTTTCGTCCTTCTGCCTCACAACGCCAGGGACACGAATTCGATTCCAGCCTTGGGCGATTACCTGTGTGGAGTTTGTACACTCAGCCTGTGTCTGCGTGGGTTTCGTCCGGGTGCTTCGGTTTCGTCCCACAGATCAAAGATGTGCTAGTCAGGTGAATTGGCCGAGCTAAACTGCCCATAGTGTTCAGGGATGTGTAGGTGAGGAGCATTAGTCCGAATAAATGGCCTGGGCAGTTTGCTGTATGGACCATCAGTGTGGACTTGTTGGCCTGAAGTTCCTGTTTATACACTGTAGGGATTCAATGAATCCATAAAGACATATTAATGGAGACAAAAGAGGCTCGCACAGTTTTTTGATGGCGCTGCTGGTGAAAGGTGGTTAGGCCTGCTGTGCACATTTGTAGACAGGAAAGATGCCGTGCAAGGTTAGGAGATAGGGGTGGTTATCGAGGAGTGAGAATAATTGAAGAAGATTATTCATTCACTCACGACATTGACAAAACATAGACCTTGGTGGGTAGAGGTCGCAGGAATGGAGACAGTTGGGGGTGTTTCAGAATAGAGATAGTGGTGCCGACCCTTTTGGAGGGGAAAATGTCATCGAACTTCTTCCTTTTTTGATGGACGTTCGTCCAGAAGACGAGGAGTACATGGACCAACGCCCAATCCTCGGATTTCAGTTACTGCTATTACTAACTTGTGTACCATTTCTGTTTGATGATGAAGTCACTGCTCTGCACCATCCTATCCAACACTACGCAAAGAGAATTTCCACACCATGGAGCGCTAATGCCGCCTCTTTTTCTTTTGGAATTTTCACGAGAGAAAATTCAGAAACTGTTCAGACCTGGTCTTTGCTGACAATTCAGGTGTGCAATAATGTTTTAAAATGGCAGCAGCAAATGAAGGGCGTTCCAATGTTGGTTATCTTGTCAGTAATGAGTTTGCTTCGTTATTATAATAGGAACATTAGACTCGGAACAGATAAACAATAATTTCACAGAGGAAGTGGCGAACGAATAGGATGAAAGGACAAGAAAACTGGCATAGACCTGACGAAAGAAGAAAAAAAACCTTCCGGAAACCCAATAAACATTTTATGTAGCCAAAGTATCCGGTACAAAACCTTATTGTGTCTTGAAACTCACACACAATCCTGACTGCTAAATATATCACAATTCCTTCACTGTCGGCACGTGAACGTTCTGAACACCCCCTTCCAAAGAGCGTTCTTTGCATACCAGCCCTAAAATGGACTGCAATAGTTCTAGAATTGCATTAAACTAACACATTCCCTACGAAATTAGGCGTGAGTTACAAATGGTAACCCATCCGAGGACGCTGTCACCCTCTGAATTGACTGTGTGCTCAGTGTGACCACCGACGTCCAAAGATACTTTCTGGCATTTACCATAATTGTTACTGCTGCATCGGTGATTGGGTGATTGATGGAACTTAGGTCAGGTGATGTTTCCCTCTTGCTGTTTTCCCTACATGACAGGTGGCAAATCAATCTCATAAAACGTGATTGGTGAGTGTGAGATACCCTCCCTCTCTCCACAAGCCATCTCAGTGATGAACGGCTAAGTCGGCAGATTCCTTCAGAGCTTCCTCCGAGTCGTGTTCAAATTGGACAGTCGACAAATTCGTCAGTTAAGGGAACGTGTTTGGTGGGAGTCAGTAGGATTTCTCATTTCCTGCATCTCATAAGGAGGCCTTATTTCATGAGGCCTCCCAAAGTCTGTTCTAAACATTGATACTTTCCAGGCCATAATATTCCGGCTGTATACAACTGTGTTGTTTCACCTCATGTCTCTAACCTCCCAATGGGAGAGTGCAGGACGAAAACAAGGCTACTGAAGAACAGATCAAAACCACTGTTTCTTTCTGTTCTGTTTCCCGATAGATTTCACTTCCTTTATTTCACTGTCAATTCCTTTATTTCATTGTTGCACTCTCCTCTTTTCTCAGTCATTTTTTTCCTGCAGTGTTCTCTCATTTTGTCAGTCCCTATCTGTCTCATCAATCTGCTCAGATGGTGAAACGCGTGAGATTATAAGCTATTTTAAAACTGTTCAATATTTGCATCGGAGGTGAATGTGACTGGTGTAAAGTCGCCATCCTGTCTACCATTTCTAAGCAAAGTTGCAAGGAATGAGCTGTTCCTGAACGTGATCTACAAAATCAATCGCTGTCGGTGGACTTCCAAGAAGAACACTCAGTCTAATATACACAAGGGGTCCTTAGGGTAAAAAGCATGGTTATTGCCTCTTCGGTCCAACTCATCCATGTTAACCAGATAGCATAAATTAATCCAGTCCCATTTTTCAGCATTTGGCACCTTTCGCTTTAAACCATTCATGTTCATGTATGATCGAGATCCATTTTAAGTGCAGTAATATCATAATCCTCCACGAATTCCTCTGGCAGCTCATTCTACATATAGACCACCGTCTGTGTGAAATCGTTGCAACTTGGGTCACTTATACATCTTTCTCCTTACTCCTTAAATCTATGCTTCGTCTCCACAAACATTGGAAATTGATCTTGGATATTTAATCTATGTATGCCTATCATGATTTAATGATAAGGTCATTTCCCAGCCTCCGAGTTTCAAAAGAAAATATTTCCAACTTATTCAGTCTCTCTGTCTAGCTCATTGCTTGCAATCTTGGCAACATCTTTGTACATCTTTCGGAATGCTTTGCTGCTCACATCAACATTCTTTGCATCGATTTCTTGATAATTCTCGAAAACATAATGTTTTGGTTCTTCCAAAAACGACGAAAGTACTCAATTATTTTTGAAGTAGTCAATTTTGATTATTGATTATTCTCAAATAATATAATTCCTCCTTGTCTCTGCTTTAAATTGAGGGACCGATCATTTAAATTTGTCAACCTTCGTTCTTCGCTACTCTCCAATGAAAACATTCTCTCAAACCAACACTGTCAAGCTCCTGAAAACACCTGTAGGTGCTACAAACTCACATTTAATTAAATGTAGATGATAATAATAAAGACAGCTCATTCTAACTTTACGAATCAAGATTTGGAGACGCCTGTGTAGGGTTGGGGTGTACAAAGTTACAAATCGCACAACAGCAGGTTATAGTCCAACTGGTTTATTTGGAAATAATAGAGTTTAGAGCGCTGCTACTTAAAATAACAAAAACCTGATGAAGGAGCAGCGCTCCGAATGCTGGTGTTTCCAAATATACCTGTTGGACGGTAATCTGCTGTTGTGTGGTTTTTAACCTTGTAAATCAACTTTGCCAATTTCCGATTCGCCTTGGTAAACACATTTGAAAGTATTCCTCTGCTTACATTCCTTCTGAAATAAAGCTGAGGACCACCAGAATGGAGCTGTCCAATATGATTAAAACTGCTTTCAGAGAAATTCTTCCATTCATTATTACATCATTCGAAGCTCTCTATTGTGATTTTTTTCTCTCCTACTTTTTTTATTCCTCTGTCTTCCTGCTGAGCTTAAACTCACTAATCAAAGAGGTGATTGGCCCATTTTCATAATACCTTTATATTTTCATTGTGTTTATCACAGTATTTTCCTTTAGCTGCAGTTATTCATCAACTATGAAGCAAAGTCAAAACCATCGATTCAATCCCATTTTAACATCCTTTGCTTTCTTCATTGTTTCTATCAGTTCTTATTTTCTTAAATTGTGAAATTTGATTGAAAATTACACTTCTCGCTTCGTTCAGCATGCAATTAATTTGATTCCTTTGCATCTTTACAAGCTCAGGAAAATGCCACAAACTGACTGTGGACCACAGGTAAAAGATGAGATTACAAAACAGATGAAATAAGTTTTGCTCAAAATTACCAAACAATGGGAGCTTTGAGAGATGAAAAGTGGATAGCACAGTGTAATGATGTTGTAGCATAACTAAGAAGACACCATAACTTTACCGTGTCTGAGAAATTGGAACTATTAAGTCGATTGCTCAAAAGTAAGGACATCACCTTGTACCCGACAACTTTAAGAATACGTGAAAATATACATGTAACAGAAGCTGCAAAGATTTTTCACAGGAGGATCTGTCCATGCAATATCCTCTCTGATGACAGTACGAATCTGAAGAAAGCTCACAAAACAGAAGACAAATATTCTCTTGGGGTCATTCTGAAGTACAGCACGGAAACCGCCCCTTTAGTCCAACTTGTCGATGACGACCAGATGTCCTAACCTGATGTAGTCCCATTTTGTCAACACTTGGACTATATCTCTCTGAAATCTTCCTATTCATTTACTCATCTGGATACGTATTATGCAGTCATCGAGTCATAGAGATGTACAACACAGCAACAGACCATTCTGTCCAACTTGTCCATTCTGGCCAGATATCCCAACACAATCGAGCCCTACCTGCCAGCACCAGGTCCTTATCCTTCCAAATCCATCCCATTCATATTACCATCCAGATGCCTTTTAGCTGTTGCAATTGTGCTGGCCTCCACCACTTCCTCTGGCAGCTCATTCCATACCCGTATCACCCTCTGCGTGAAAAAGTTGCCCCTTAGGTCCCTGTTATATCTTTGCCCTTTCCCCCTTTCAGATGTTGCAGTGACAGATGTACTAGCAGAGTGGAATGAAGTTCTGACACAAAACAGCGAGAAACTGAGGACCCTTCTGGCTAATTCCTTCACCACTGCCGCATCTGAAAACAGGGGGACCGACTCACTCCAGCATATCCAACATGGTTTCATTTTCAAAGACTGTGATTTTCCCTCCCACATGGCCAACAACGCCCTCCAGCGCATCTGTCCCACAACCCGCAACGCTTACCTGGAACACCAACCGTCCAATTGCAAAAAGGTCATCACATCCCTTGTCCATAGCTTCCACCACAAGAACCTCCGGAGAAAAGCAACATCTTCACCTTTTAGGCCACCGACAAACAGACCCCACCATCAGAGATATAGTTACCTCCCTACACCTATCTGTGTTCGAAAAGAGTCCATATCATTCACGACTCCATTGTTAGGTTCATGCCTCACACCAACCCACCCCTCACTGTCGGCACCAACCCTTACCACCGCAAGAGGGAAAAGTTGTGCTCCAAAACCTCGCTTCTGGTCCCCATTCAATGCCTCAGAAACCTAACGACATTCGATCGAAATTTTCCTGCCCTTCCACATATGTCGTCTACTGTGCCCTTGGTCTCAGTGTGGTCTCCTCTAAAGTGTTTAGACAAAACTTCAACTAGTGGAACGGTTCAGTGAACATCTCTGCGATTCACGCTCTAACAAAAACCTCAACACCCTGTGCGCTGACATTTCAACTGCCCTTCCCACTGCGCCAAAGACAAAAAAGGCATGGCCATCCACCGCTGCCAAATAATATCTATCCAATGCCTGAAGGAAGTATGCCTCATTTTCTGCCGTGGAGCCTCAAACCACAGCGGATACATTTCGATTTCAACAGTTTCCTCATTTCCCCTCGCCCCAACCTTATGCCACATCGAACCATCCAAATTGGCACCATTGTGTTAAACTGCATTACCTGTCCATCTTCCGTCTCACCTCATAATTCCATCCTCCACTTCGACCTATCACCATCACCCTCAAAATTCATCTACGTCGCGCTCAGCCAACTTCTCCCCAGCTCACCACCTCCCATTTATTTCTCAGGCTTCTTAACGCCCCCTTCCCCCGCTACACCACATTCTTGATGACGACTTTATGCGTGAAACATCGATTCCCTGCAACTTGGTTGCTGCCTGAGGAGTTACGTTTTTCCAGCACAACACGTTTTGCCATTTACACAAAATATTTTTAAGAAAACTATGGGTGTAAGTGAGTTTGTGATGATGATTGTTGGCCAGCCTTTTCCCAGAAATGGAAACAGTGATTTTGAGAAAGGAGTGGATGAGTCAGAGATGGAGCAGTTGAAGGTAACAGCAAGGTAGAATTATTTTTGTTCCTTAAAATGCGGAAAGGAGACGACTATCAAGTTAAGTCCCAGCTTGGGAAAGGGCAGGAGGGAGTTAGAGTATGGGGGCATATCAGGCTCTTTTTCTCAGGAAGAAGGGAAGAGCTCTGACATCATCATTTTGTTGGATGAACGTGTGAAGAGAATGCACTTCTAAGATAAGGAAGAGGCAATGTAGTTCGCTATCTGAAAGTACTAACTGCCCTAAAATGACAGTGCAGTGGTGGATGTAAGTGAGTCTGGACTGGTTCAGCGGCGATCATGTCGAGACAGGTAGAAATGGATGAGCCATATGGGGAAAGAGTTTGCAGAAACAATAGGTCTGTCCTAATTGCCTTGTTCATGGATTCTGGGATGGAGGTCGTCGCAGCTACGATCAGTTGTCAGACGATGAACTTATCGATAATAGAGGAGAGGTCACTGAAGAAAATATGTTTTGTGACAATTTTGGAGAAAATCTCCTGATGTACACTGTTGACGTTGCCAACGGGGATCCAAGAGGAGATATTTGAGCGCTATCGATCAGCCTCTGCAATCGAGAGGTGAAAACGACAGCCAACATAAATTCCACCCTTGTCAGCGGGTTCAATTGCAGGGTGAGGGTTGAATCTGAGGGCACAGTGCAGTCATGTAACAGGAAGATAATTTGTAATACGGAAGGGAAGGAAGAGGAATTCAGTTGTCCAACGTCATGTCAACAGTTACCATTGAATAGGTCGAGTGCAGGTTAAAGTACAGACAGAGGGTTTAGATGGACAAAGAGTGATCGAAGTTCTTGATCGTGTCTGTGGAACGTGGAGATGATTCTTGTTCAAAGAAATGAGCACGGACTTGAACCGTAAATCATGGCTGATTGAAAACTATGCCATGAAAGAGTTTAACTGTGAACTTATTGAATTTGCATGATCGTTTTGAAAAACATATGCACTATACCAATATGAATTTAGAGATGAACCAGCCAGAAAGATACAGAAGTGATCCATCACGAAATAGTGGTTGAAGAATGGCAGTTTGCAAACGTGTTGACACAATAGATTTTGTATACAAACACAAACTCCATGCATCGTTTCGAAGTCTCCTAACATAGTATGAGGAAATGTTATGGGAATACTGGGTAACGTGGGATTCAGTTTTTTTTTTCTCGACGTGATTACAAAATATTCTCTTCTGCAATAAAATGCATAGTTAAGGAAAGTATGTGCATGTATGAAATCATGAGGAATAAAGCAGATGGGGGGCTAAATTGGTGCAACCAGCTATCTTTCTGGGAGATGAGGTGGGTCGTGTTGGCTGTGTGAAAAAATACACCAGTTAGAAAATCCCCTCAGTAGTTTCTTTCTGTGAATGAAATCACACGCACTTCGATGTAATTTTCGATGGAATCTTTGACAACTAAGCAGACTGGGAGCTGACAACAGAGTTAGGGCAGGAAGGCCTTGCAACGAATTCACTTCATGCCGTCCTGCTTGTTTCTATGGAACATAATGCATTATAGGGACAGTATATGTAAAATGCAGAAGTATCAGTGAAAAATCAAAGTGTGTTACATCATCACTTTAAAAAAAAGCTAGAACAATCAATCAACAATCATCAAATAGAGTCTGGAATGTTACATTCATCAGGCAAAATTATGGCTGGCATTGGAACTCAGCGAGTCCACTACTATTGCAGGAAATGTGCTCCATGCCATTTCTACTCTCTGAGTAAAGAAACTAGCTCTGACTCTCCTCTATCTATCAACCCTCAACTTAAAGTCGTGTCCCCTCGTGCTAGCCATTACCATCAGATGCAACAAGTTTTCTGCGTCCAAGCTATTTTTACCTGTGATTATCTTATATGTCTCAGTTAACTGAACTCACAACGTACTTCTCACTGCAGAAAACAGCCTCAAGTAGTACAGCCTTTCCTCATTAGGCCTTTCCCCCACACTAGGCTACATCCTAGTAAATCTCTTCTGCACCTTTACCAGAATTTCCACATCCTTCCAATAATGCGGAGTGCAGACCTGTAGAGATACTCCAAGTGCAGCCGCAAAAGAATTTTGTACAGCTGCAGCATGACCTCATGGTTCCTAAACTCCATCGCTCTACCAATAAAACCTAACGCACCCGTGCATTCATATCAACCCTGTCAACCTGGATTGAACATTTTAGGCATCTATGTATATTGACGCTGAGATCTCTCTCCGCATTTACACTACCAAGAATCTTACCATTAGCTCAGTGCTCTTATTTGCTTTGACTCCATCCAAAGTGAATCACCTCACACATTTCCGTAATAAACTCAATTTTCCAATTCTCGACCAGTTCGACAGTTTATCTATGTCCCACTGTCACCTGCAACGTCTTTCAGCACCATTCACAATTCTTCCGACTTTGGTACCATTTTCAAATTTACTAACCCATGCTTCTACGCCCTCATCTCGGTTATTTATAAACGTGACAAACAACCGTGGCCCCAAAAGAAATCATTTCGCTATATCAGGAAAACTGAACTCCAGGATTAACATTTACAATCAACCACCGACGCCTATCTTCTTTCAGCCAGCCAACTTCTGATCCAACCTGCTACATCACATTCAATCCCAATCCTCCGTATTTTGTGCAATAGCCTGCCATGGGAAACCTTGACAAACGCCTTACTGAAATCAGTTTACGCCACGTCAATCACTTTACTCTTATCAACTGTTTGGCCACCATCTGAAAGACATCAATAAGGTGCTGAGGAACGAGTAACCTTCCACAAAACTATGTTCACGATCCAAAATCAATTTATTCCAATCCAAATGATTACAAATCCTGACTCTCATAACTTTTTGCAACACTGCAGAAAACTGAAATAAGGCTCACTGATCTACAATTAACAGGGGTGTCTCTATTGTGTTTGTTCAACAAGGGAACAGCATTTGCGATCCTCCAGACTTCTCGCATTATTGCTGTTTACAATGATGAAATAAACTTGAACGTTGAAGTTTCGGCTATCCCCTCCCTGGTTTCTCAGAGAATCTTAGTACACATTATATCAGGTCCAGGGCACTTCTTTAATTTTTACACTTTTCAGAACTGTAAACCCCTCCAAATTGTGACCCTCAATCCCACCTAGTCTTGTAGCCTTTATCTCAGTGTTCTCCACTACAGCATTGTCGTTTTCCATTGTGAATATTGACGTAAAGTATTCATTTAGCGCTTCTGGTATCTCCTAGGACTTCACGCACAATTTCCTACCACCGTCCTTGTCTGTCCCGAATCATTTTCTGGCCATTCATTTATTCCTAGCAATCATTTAGAAAGCTTTAGGATTTTCCTTGATCCTGTCTGTCGACGGCTTCTGACGTCACCGCCGAGCCCTGCTTAGCTTAGACCTTAGTTTTTTTCCTGGCTAACCTGAAACTCTCAAGCCCCCGAATTGGACCTTCATTCTGACAGAAGCAATCTTCTTCCTCTTGACAAGATACTCAACTTCTTTATTAAGCCACCGCCTCCTCGCTCGACCTCTTCCTCCCTGCATGACAGGTACATCCTTGTCAAGAATACTCAGTGGCTGTTACTGAATTATTCTCCCCATTCCAATGATTCCCATCCACTGTAGTTTCCTTCTCCATCATATTTATCATATTTTTTCCCAGCAGCAACTGCTGGCCTGCGGTAGATACTTATCCCTTTCGTTTGCTACATTAAACATAAATGAATTGTGGTCACCATTGCAAGAGTGCTCACCTAAATCCAAACTAATACCTGGCCAGGTTCATTACCCAGTACCAAATCCAATGAGGTCTCACCGCTTGTACGCCTGATTACATACTGTGTCAAGAAACCGGTGAACCGCTGGCTGTAAATTAGCTAACTGAGAACTCCAAGACCAGCTTGGCCAAGAGAGAAGTGATGCGAGAAGGTTAAGGGTCCCGAGAAACTACGAGCAAAAATATTTCTGTCCGTGGAGTGGACGATTTTCACGACTCAAGAAATGGAAGATAGTAGACATCTCAGAGGACTTTGAACTCAACCAGATTATATATACATCAGGAACACTCAGTAGAACATTCATCTAAGCATGATACCCAGAAACAATATGGGCTAATACGCATATTAAAAAAAAACCTTCCTTTGTCATTTCAGTCGGTATTAAGTAGCTTATCAGTCTTTGAATTTCTTGTTTAATTAAGTCTGCTCTTTCAGCAAAAATTGAATATATGTATGAACTGACTTGTGATTAATATGATTGTTGTAATTGTGTGATGCCCTAGAGGCTTGATGCATGTATATTAAGATTCCCTTTCCATTGACTCTTCATTGGCTCAGCAGAGCACGTTTGCTCTCCAGAAGTCATTCGATGTCATGCAAAATGGGGAAGCCTGCAATTGTGCTGGTGAAAGATATTTACTACCCAATACTTGCATCTGTTGCTCTTCCTGGTGAGACTATTTTGTTTACCGTATTTTCCTGAATCAACTTGTTAAAAAAAATTACGCACTGCAAGAGAAGGAGGGTATTTCTTGGTCATGGGATTAATTCACTACCACTGTGTCACAGTAAGTCCTCGTCATTAATTGTAATCTTTCTCCCTTCATCACTGTCCTTGGTTATTCGCAAATTGTGCAAAGTAACCAATTTCTTTCATGTCAATCTTTCAGCAAAACTAATTTGCAAGAGTTCGTTTATCAGTTGTGGTTCAACGTTTAAGCCTCCTGCCTCATAGTGCTGCCAACCGATTTCGAATCGAGCGTCGGGCGACTGTCCGTGCCGCGATTGCAGGTTGTCTCCTGTCTGTTTGGGGGTCATACAGCTGCTCTGGTAGTCACACACAAAGATGTGTGGGGTTTGGAGAATTGGCTATCTTAAATTAACTAAGATGTCGAGGGATCAGCTGGCTAGATGCTTTAGGTATAACAAATGCTGGGTTCCTGAGACAGAGCAAGGATGTGGATCTGGGCAAGAGATTCTTTGGAGGTTGACGTCGACTCCATGGGCGAAATGTCCGCCCTCGATGATACGGGGATTCTATAATTTTATGTACTTTGCGTTGTGATCTTTGCTTTCACCTCATGTTGTTCGGATGACCGCAAGGTTCTCTCATTATCCCGTGTAGTTTTGACTACTTATCTGCACAAGCAGAACTCGGTGCCAGTTGTCGTTTTTTAAATAAATCAAGCAATTCGCATTTAATTTACAGATATTTTCACAAATATTGCTCTCTAACATGAAACAGTTAAGAATCAGACGTTCGTGTACTGTTCACTCTTTTTTTTCTGCTTCACAGCGAACTGGGCCACAATGTGGATTATTTCACAAAGGAAATGTGGCCTGTCCAAGTGTGTCACTGTTTACATGTTGGCCATGGCAACAACTGATATATTGATCCTATTGAACAATGTCACACTCTATTACATCATCAGTTATCGCTTCCCTTGTTCATTCCTGTCCCATACTCGTCTTTGCAGTTTCATTATATATCTGACTGCAGCCATTCCTGATTTGTCTGTTTGGTGCGTTGTCTCCTTCACATTTGACCGATTTGTAGTGATCTGCTGCCAGAGGTTTCAAACAATTTACTGTACCAAAAGAACTGCAATCACGCTGGTAACAATAATCACGGCTGTGATTATATTGAAGGAAATACCTGTTCTGTTTGATTATGAACCTGAGCAAATTATTAACAAAGTGCATTGGGGCTGTCGGTCAAGAAACGCCTTTTTTTCATCTTCTGCTGGTATAGGTTATGTCTGGTTTTACAGCGCCTGTGTTGTGTGGATTCCATTTACTCTAATTCTCTTGTGTAATTCATTAATTGTCAAGCGTATTCTCATGGCTAACAGAACCCGCACTGGACTTCGTAGCTGCAAGAGCGGGAACAAACGTGATTCAGAAATAGAGAGCCGCAGAAAGTCCATCATTTTATTATTTGCTATAACAGTAAGTTTTCTCTTGTCCTGGTTGACATTTGCCGTGGCTTTGTGCATTACCAGATTAACAGGGACTACTTATTACCGCGGCAAGTTCACAAACCCTGCTTTTATCGCCATGGAAACGGCAGAAATGTTGAGATATTTCAGTTGCTTTCTAAACCCTTGCATCTATGCAGCGACCCAGAATCAATTCAGAGCAGAGCTTAAAATTCTGGGAAAATATCCATGGATATTAATTCGGAGATATATTCTACAGAATTGTTTAAATGAATTTAGCCCAGCAAACGATTGTGCCAAATAGCGTTTATCTTCCTGCATTTTTTCTAACACGTAACACTGTTACATGTTAAATGAAACAAGAGTCATTTCTATATTCCCATATCTTGGATTTCTCACAGCATCTTTGATTTTATGTTATTTTATCTTCTTGATTATTTGCTGAGTAAAGATAACATTCTCTAGTAAATACTGCACAGTCTTCGTCCATATGAAAATCAAGTGCATCTTTTTCAGCCACTGAATTCGATTAAGTCGGTTTGAAAACATCAATCAATTTTAATTGAGTACAAGGCAACTATCCAGTTGGTCCAGATCTTTTGGTAAACCTATTCGACAGGGATCACATATTGATGGCTGCAAACGTAATGTGGGACAGAGCTCATCGTTTTTTTTTTGTATTATTGTTTTGAAACGGCGGATGTCCTGTGGACAAAACATTCCACTCTCAGTCGATCAATGCACCGTGGCATTTCTGACAAATTGCGTATCCCACTCATTAAGAAGTTCCAGTCCTTTACACGTCATAATTTTGTGCAGCCAATTATTCACAAAAAAATATAAAAATATAAAATGATGGAGCCACTCAGCATCTGTGAAGATATTAGGTAGCTTGTATTTCGAGGAGAAAGTGAGATCTGCAGATGCTGGAGATCAGAGCTGAAAATGTGTCGCTTGAAAAGCACAGCAGGTCAGGCAGCATCCAAGTATTCAGGAATTCCTGAAGAAGGGATTATGCCCGAAACGTCGAATTTCCTGTTCCTTGGATGCTGCCTGACCTGCTGCGCTTTTCCAGCAACACATTTTCAGCTTCTATTTTGAGTTCAGTGAGCCATCTTCAAAATTGTCTGGAAACGTAATTGTAATAACTCTGCATCCGTTCTAAAATAAATCTCACAACAATGCACGGACTAAATGTTTTTGGTACAGTATTCTTTAAGTCGTCTATTCGAGGTAAGTTAACTGAAATCCACAAAATGCATCATCAGAAATTCTCGTAAGATTAAATTTTCATTAATTTCTGATAATAACTGCAAGGAGTGCTGCATGAGCACAGCAATGTTTTCAGCACAAGTGGAGAGATAACCAACAAATGCTTTGAGACCATATTCCTTTTCTAAAGCGGATTTTAACCTAAAAGTTTCCAATCTGTTGATTTTCATCAACCAAGGCACTTTCTAACTCTGTATGAAAAGCATGCAACGTTAAAAAATGAACAAGTGTTTTTGTCGTCGTCCTCTTCTTTATCTGTCAGAATCATCTGAGAAACACAATGGTTTTCCAAAGGACCGGATATGAATGGCAAATATGTCCAGTGAACTTTAGAACGTCGTCCTCCCATTTTCAAAAAGTACACTCGGCAAAAAAAATTGAAATGACAACTATGTTTAGCTAATGCACATCTGCATAGATCAGATTATTCGTATACATAGTTTAACTATTGGATTTATCTGTAAAAGAGTGATTAAAATTGATTGAGACTTTCTTTAGCATATGTGACAAAAACATTGATGACAATAGAGCACTGAATGTGGTGTACATGAATTTTAGCAAGGCGTTTGAATAGGTTTTAGTTTAGATTACCTACAGTGTGGAAACAGGTCCATCGGCCCAACAAGTCCATACCGATCCTCTGAAAAATAACCTACACAGACCCAGTTCTCTCTGACTAACGCTCCAAACACTGTTTTGCCAAGTTAGCATAACCAATTCAACTGACCTGCACATCTTCGGATTGTGGACGGAAACTGGAGTACCCAGAGGAAACCAACGCAGACACAGGGAGAATGTACAACATCCAGACAGTTGCCCCAGGCGGGAATTAAACCTTGCTCCCTGTTGCTGTGAGGCAGTAGTGCTTACCACTGAGCCACCGTGCCGCCCCAAGGTAACTTGTGACAAGCTCATTTGGCAAGTAGCGATTCATGGGAGACAGGGAAAATTGGCTCCATCGATAGAGGATTGGCTGGTCCGGAGAATACAGAGGACGGCAGTAAATGGAAAATGTTCAGTCTGGAGAGAAGTGTCCAGGCTTGTCGAACGGGAATCTGTTCTAGGATCACTCCTCTTTGTGCTGTGTATGAATGTCTTGAATAAAGAAGAGGTAGGGTGGGTGACCACGTTTGCCAATGACGGGAATGGTAGTGGATTTGCAGAAAGCGTGGAGGGCTGTTAAAGGCTTCAATGAAACATTGACAACATACAGTGCTGCGTCAAAAAGTGGCAGATGAAGTTCAACCTGGAAAAGTGTGAAATGATTCATTTTCTAACGTCCAATTTGATTGCAAATTGCAGGGTTAAGGGCAGGATTCTTAGTAGTACGGAGGAACAGAGGAAACTTGGGGTCGACTTGCATAGATCTTCAGAATTGCCACTCAAATTGCGAGGGTCAGTATGCGGGCCTATGTTGTGGTGTCTTTCATTAACAGTGGGCCTTGACTTGAGAAGAAGCGAGGTAATGCCGTAACACTATAAAGCACTGATTAGACCACACTTGGAATATTGTATTCAGTTTAGGTCGGCTCATTACAGGAAGGACGTGAAAGCTTTCGAGATAGTGCAGAGAAGATTTACCAGGATGCAGCCTGAACGGAAGGGCAGTCCTTATGAAGGATGACTGAGGAAACTACCGTTCTTCTCATTGGAGTTTACAAGGATGAGATGTAACTTGAAAGAGCTGTGCAAGGTGATGAGAGATATGAATAGAGTGACTAAACAAAGAAATATTACCAGGGTGGAAATGGATATCACGAGGTCCAGAATCATGATTAGAGTGGTGCTGAAACAGCACAGCAGGTCTGGCAGCACCCGAGGAGCAGGAAAATCGACGTTTCAGGCAGGAACCATTTATCAGCAATGATGAAGTTCTCCTGTTCGAAACGTCGAGTTTCCTGCTCCTCGTATGCTGCCTGACCTGCTATGCTTTTCCAGCACCACTCTAATCTCGACTCTGATCTCTAGCAGCTTCATTTCTCACTTTCGCCTATCGCGACATCCACAATCTCAAACTGATTGCAGCAATTTGTTGGTAAAATGTCATAGGTCTATTCTGAGGACAGAGAGCTTCAGGTGCGTGAATACACTGCAGCACGGCTTTTGCTCGAAACGTCGATTTTCCAGCTTCTCGGATGCTGCTTGACCTGCTGTGCTTTTGTCAGTACAGCACTGTCGACTCCAATGGGCAGCATCTGCAGCCGTCACTTTTGCCAACAGTGATGTTCGTGTCAAATACATAGGGAACATTTAAGGAATTTTAGTTCGCCAAATGGATGATAATAAAATGAAGGTACCCTTGGTTGGTTTGATCTGAGAATAGTCTAAACGTTTGGCATAACATCGATGTCAGGAAAGCCTGGACTGTGCTGGATTTCGCTGTTATGATCTATGCTGTATATTCCAAATTATATGAAGTATCATATTTAAAGATAATGAAATTAAAATATCAGAAACATAATGGCTTTCTCAGAGACAGAAAAAAAATGGAAAATTTCACGAAGTAAACAAATAATCACAAAACTAAACATTTTAAATGTCAGATGCTGTTTCATAAAATCAGAAGTATTTTTGCTTCCTAAGCAACTGAATTAGTTTAAATCAAAATGCAAATGGGCGCAATGATTACAGACACAACCATGAAATTTGGAAATTGACATGGAAACAAAATTCATTTAGAACGTTCTAAGTAAATGAATCTGCTCTCAACCAAATGGATACCTTCGGTAACACATGTACTCGAACGTTGAAGAGTAAACTTTAACAGTTGATGACATTTCATCTGCAATGAATGAATTTAGTAGTTAGGCGAGAGTGTGCTGCTGTTATAGCACATCAGTTCAAATACCATCCGAGGGGCAGGAGAATTGTCGTTTCGGACATAAGCCCATCATCTGACGTGAATTAATTTTCAAGCACCAGACTCTCAAGACGAATCGCCAGCACCTGTTTTCCTAACACTCCCCGCATGCAATGGCCGATTTTATTACGATTAAGGGCAAGTAAATTGGGGAGCACTGAAATAACATTTTCGATATTTTACTCTCCCTTCAGGAAAATTGATTATCGAAAAGGTTCCTGCAGCAAAACACAAGCAGATGACAGCGGTCCTATTTTTAAAGCGAGACTGGGGTCTATGCTCTGACTGCAAAACATTGACAATTGCAAGCAAATTTTGATCTGCATTGCGTTGCACGCCATTTTGACATTTAACCTGTTCTGCTTTCAACTCAATCACAAATTGACCCAATGGCTCCTTCTCACCTGTACTTTTTTTCTCTCAGTTAATCATCCTGCAGAACCCAAAGAAGCAGTTGCTATTCATGAGTCCTCAGAGATTTCGAAAGGGCAGGTGCATAAGAGTTGAATTAATGTTGATGTAGTGTAGGCTCATTTATGTATTGATTATGTTACTGGACTAGACAATTGCAAAATGAAAACATTCGAAGTTGAATTTGATTTCAAAATAGCTGTTTCTGAAAACTGCAACCAGAGCAATTGCAAACATTGTTCCTTTGCAGACCAAGTATTCATCCGTTTTAATCTGTATTTCAAATTCAAGTGATGAAAAGATTGCATGGAAGGATTCAATAACACTTTTTAAAACACTCTTTTGATAATTTGCGACTGATTTAATGCAATAAAAATACACGAATTTAGAGTATCTAATTTCTCACAAACAGCATTGTTATCAGCAGCAGTTAAAATGGGTTTTTGATGTTAAGGCATGAATATAAATTGACAATGACAATAATGAGAAGTTCTGCAGACTACTGGCTGCCTTATTTCCATGGAGCCGTGAACATGACTTGAGAGAGTAACAGATAACTTAAATAAATGAATTATACAAACAGTCTTTGACGCTGAAATATTTCTTGAGCACTTCAGCCAATATTTATTTTTCACTCAAGGCCGACAGTCGTATGCCAAAGCACAAGTATCTCAATGAAATATGGGCAGCTGTTCAAAACTGAGTTACGTTCATGCTATGTTACTGCAATTTAAAACGTGTTAAAGAGATTTTGGTTTGAATGCAATTGTTCCTTGAAATAGTGAAAATTATGCCCAATAGTTTGAAAAAGTCTATTCATTTACATTTTTAATGGCTTTAGCACGTTTTACTTGTCAATGTTTAAGTACTAAACCAATCAATGGAAAGGTCATAGATTCTGAGAAATCACATACCGTCACGAAAGGAAACGAAAATACTTCAAAGTCTTTCTTCAAAATGAAACAAACAGAGACATCCATGAGATTGCCTACAAACATGGCACTCCATGTGGAACTCTATAAACTCACACATTGACTTGGATCCAATCTACCACCCCTTGAGAATAAGACCAGGAAATGACACCACCATATAGAATGACGTCACCACCTGATGTAACGTCACCCAGCCAACGAAACCAAAACATATACTTAAAAAGCAGGAAACACCAGCAGTGCTTTGTGTGCTGCCTGTCTGAAGATGTTGCCTCGCATGGTGACGAAATGTCTCAAAACGAACCTTCAAGCTCAGCAAGCAAAACTACATCCAGAACGTATAGAGTCTGACAGTATGGAGCTCGGCCCATTGGCTCAAACGGATCCATGCCAATCAAAATGTCCAATGTCAATAACTCATTACCCTGCAGTAGACTTTTCTCCATCTGAATCTTTCCTATCCATAAATTTGTCTCCGAGCATTTTAAACGTTGTATCACATCATTCCTTGCCATTTCTCCCACCTACAAATGAACCCCACAGGAGAGATATTTTTCCCTCCACATCAAGTCCAGTTTCCATCAAAACGTTTTGCTCCGTGACTCTCTTGTCAGGCCCACTTCCCATACCATTACATCCTCTCCTCCCAGCACCTTACCCTGACACCGCAGAAATTACAAAACGTCCCCCAACATCTCCATCCAAAGCCCCTCCACTACTATCAAAGTTTTACCTGCCCTTCCACATACGTCGTTGACTGTATTAATTATTACTCATGTGGTCTCCTCGATATTGCAAAGGAAAGAAGACTACTGCAGTGCGCTTCCAGAACATCTGAGGGATACCCACACCAATGAATCCTACCATCTGTGAATCGAAATGTTAAACTCCTCCTCCTAGTCCGCCAATGATATACAGCTCCAGGGTTCCCTCCATAAACACTCTAACCAGCTGACGCCTGTTGGAAGAGCACGTCATCATTGGCGTTGCGAACCTCCAACCATACCGCATCAATGTGGTCTTCACCAGTTTCTTCATTACCCCTCCCCCATGTTATCCAAGTTCTAACCTTCCAACTTGGCACTGATCTGATATCTGTTCCACATTTATTGTTAATAAAGTTACACAAAGGACAAAGCAACACAAAACTATCATCCCTCGCCCTACGATTTGGGGACGCCCTGGTAGCTCAGTGGCTAGTCTTGCTTCTGGATAGTGCCAGAAAACCAGGTTCAAATCCAACCTCTGGCAACTAGATGTGTGCAGTTTACACATTTTTCCTGTGTCTCTGCGGGGTTGCTCTTAAAGTCCAAGAATAAGCAGGTTAGGTCAATTGGCCATACATAATGGGCCAAAGGAATATATTAGCATGGTGCATGAGTCAGGGACAAATATAAGGCAGTGGAATGTGTCTGAGGGATTACTCTTCAGAGGGTCGGTGTTGTCTTGTTGGGTCAAAAAGTGTGTTTTCATTCTGTTGAGTTCTTTTTCGAAAAGCATTTCACCAGCAAAAAAAAAGAAAGGTTGAATTTCCCCTCCCCTACAATCGCCACCAGGACAGAACCCCAGTGGTCTTCACCTAACACCCCACTAACCTCCAAATACATTGTATCGCCCTTAGTCATTTCCGCCACCTCCAAAGGGACATCACCACCAAGGGTACATTTCCCTCCCCTCCCTTCTGAGGGTTCCAGAAAGGCCACTCCCTCTGCAACTCCCTCGTCATGTCTACACCCTCCACAAACCTAACCTCCACTCCCGGCACTTCCCCTGCAACCACAAGTAATGCAAAACTCCTCCCCCCTCACTTCCCTCCAAAGCCCCAAGGGATCCATCCATATCTGTCACAAATTCACTGCACCTCCACACACATCATTTACAGCATCTGCTGCACCCGATTTGGCTTCCTCTACATTAGGGAGACAGGCTGCCTACTTGTGAAACATTTCAGAGAACACCTCTGGGACACCCATACCAACCCAACCGCCCCGTGACTGAGCACTTTAACTCCCCCTCCGCTCCGGCAAGAACATGTAGGTCTTTGGCCTCCTCCATGGTCAGGCCATGGCAACAAGACGCCTGGAGGAAGAGCGCCTCATCTTCTGCTTAGGATCCCTACAACCACAAGGGATGAATGCAGATTTCTCCAGCTTCCTCATTTCCCCCCTCAACCTTATATCAGTCTCAACCCTTGGACTCAGCCCCGCCTTCTTGACCTGCAATCTTCTTCCCGACCTCTCCACCCGCACCCCTTCTCTGGCCTATCCGTCTGACCTTAACCTCCCTCCACCTATCGCATTACCAAAGTCCCTCCCCCAAGTCTCTCCTCCATACCATATATCTTCGCCTGCTTGGCATTCCCTCCTCATTCCTGAATAAGGGCTTATGCACGAAACATCGATTCTCCTGCTCCTTGGCTGCTGCCTGGACTGCTGCGCTTTTCCAGCAACACATTTTTCAGAAGTTGGGAGTGGGCGACCTGCCTGGATCGCTGCATTTCACATGCTGTGGGATGACCAACAAAGCCAGGAGAGAGGGCATTCCAACACTTTAACACAATGAATGTGAAGGAATAGCGGTATGTTTCCAAGCCAGGATGGTAAGTGGATTGGAGAGGAACTTGTCGGTAGTGCTGTTCCCAATTGCCTGTTGTGCTTGTCCTTCTAGATGGAAGTCGTCCTGGATTTGTAAGGCGATGTCTGAGAGACTTTCCTGAATTTCCGCAGCGTATCTTGCAGTTAGTAAACACTGCTACTACTGAGATGTGGTCTTGGAGGGATTTATTGTTCGTTGGTGTGTTGCCAGTCAATCTGTTGGTTTGTCCTTGATAGGGTTAAGCTTCTTGATTCGTTTTGAACTTGTACCATATCGGCAATTGGGGAGTACTCCACCGCAATTCATCCTGAATTGTGACTCGTAGATGGCAGATCGACTGTGTTATGTCAGGAAGTGACTTACTCCCCGCAGTGTCGCTACCTCTGACCTGTTGTTAAAGTCAATATTTTCATGTGCTGAATCTAGTTGAGTATCTAGTGAATATTGGCTCCAATTTGTTGACTGCTGTGGAATCAGCGATGGTAATACCACTTAATGTTATGGGGCAATGTTAAGAGTCTCCTTTATTGGTGATGGTCATTGTCTAGCATTTGTGTGACTCGAACGATATTAGCCACTTGTTAGCACAAGTCTGGATATTATGCATATCTTGTTACATTTGAGCACGAACTGCTTCAGTATCTGAGCAGTCGCGAATGGCGCAGAACATTACACTTTCAGTGGTGAACAGAGGAAAGGTCTTTGATAACGTAGCTAATTATAGGATACGACCCGGAGAGACTCTGGCAGAGATATGTTTGAGCTGAGAAGACTGATCCTCCACAAACACAGCCATCTTCCTTTGCACCAGGTATGACTCTAACTAGTGAGGCGTTTACCCCCTGATTCTCATTGATCCCAATTTTGCCAGTGGTCCTTGATACCTAACTCTGTCAAAAGTGATCTTGATATCAAGGGCTGCTGCTCTCACTTCACCCTTGTAATTCTGTTCATATGTCCGTGTTTAAACTAAGGTGTAATGAGATCTGGAGCTGAGTGATCCTGGCATAACACAAACTGGGCGTCACTGAGCAGGTTGTTTCTGAGTAATTGCTGCTGATATCACTGTGAATGACCCCTTCCATCACTTTTCTCATGATGGACAATAAACTGATTGGGCGGCAAACGGCCGGGTTGGATTTGTCCTGCTTTTTCTATAAGAATATAGTTGAGCAATCTTGCATAATGTCGGTAGATGCTAGTGTTGCAGTGAACTAGAAGAGCTTGGCGAGGGCACCAGCAAGTTGTGGAGCACACGTCTTCAGTATTATTGCCAGAACGTTATCAAGGTCGATGGAGTTTGCAGTATCTAGTGCTTGCAGCCTTTTCTTGATGTCAAGTGGACTGCAACGAACTGCATGCAGACTGTTACCTGTGATGTGGTGGACCACTGAAGGATCCTGTAAGTCATCACCCTCTCAGCAATTCTGAGTTAAGTTTCTGACGAATACATCAGCCTTGACGGTTGTACTATTGTTGTGGCTGATGAGTAGATGAAGACGCTAAACCAACGAAAAGTGTAACAAAACAAATAGAAACATTTCTTTGAAACTTATAAAACAAAATGTATGTTTACAGTCAATTATCTTCACACCAAATGAGATCAACAAACCACTGAAGGACATTGGCAATTGGCAATCTTTGTTACAGTATCCTAAATCTAATATTTGAAACTCGTGCATGTATCGGTTCTGTCCAGTCCGTGCGCCCTATACATTAACACTGGCAGCTACGCAATCTCGGGAATACATCGCGTGGGGCCAGATCAGAATAAAGCAAAGAACAATTATAACCACTTTAGATCAGTTCCCATCTCTCACTTGGCCGCTCACCTTCCCGAACAATCAGATGCAAAATGTCATTGGACAAGCCATTAATCCCATGCAGTTACAACGCATTGGTGTTTGGATGATATCCAGAAGGAGTTTTCAGATGCACGTACAGTTGGAAAACGTTGTCTGAAGATGAAGAGAATTGCACTGGAGAGGTGAGTTGGGAATGAACACATTTCATGGACGTTCTGCGTATGTCTCACAGTAACGTTAGTCATTGCTGGTCAGTGGAAATCCTTTGAAGACTCAACACTCAAAGTTTGTGAGAAGAGTTGTTAGTCGGTGCTCGTTGTTGTGGTTGTGTTCGCCGAGCTGGGAATTTGTTTTACAGCCGATTCGTCCCCTGTCTCGGTGACATCCTCAGTGCTTGAGAGCCTCCTATGAAGCGCTTCTGTGATGTTTCGTCCGGCATTTGTAATGATTTGTATCTGCCACTTCCGGTTGTCAGTTCCAGCTGTCCTCTGCAGTTGCGGATATTTTGGATCCAAGTCGATGTGCTTATTGTTTGAATCTGTGGATGAATGCAATGCCTGTATTAATTACCTGACTGTTCTCTGTTTGGATTGTCCTATACAAATAGTGCTGTCCCAGCCGAACTCATGTTGCTTGTCATCTGAGTGGATGCCTACTGAGGACAGCTGGTCGTATCGTTCCGTGGCTAGTTGGTGTTCATGGATGCGGACCGTTTGCTGTCTTCCTGTTTGTCCCATGCAATGTTTTGTGCGGTCCTTGCATGGGAGTTTGTACACTACATTGGTTTTGCTCATGCTGGGTATCGGGTCCGTCGTCCTGGTGAGTTGTTGAGGAGAGTGACTGTTGGTTTGTGTGCTGTTATGAATCCTAGTGGCTGCAGTAGTCTGACTGTCAGTTCGGAAATGCTCTTGATGTATTGTAGTGTGGCTCGTCCTTTGTGTTGCGGCATGTCCTCTTTCCGTCGTCTTTCCCTTAGGCATCTGTTGATGAAATTGCACGGGTATCCGTTTTTGGTGAATACATTGTATAGGTGTTCCTGAGAGCATGACAATGCATAATATCACACCTAAAAGGATTGTAGAAGATTTGCTCAAATATTTCATGAGATACAGACTACCCATAGAGTTACAATCTGATGGAGTGTCGGAAACAACATGGCAATTATTCAGGGAAATTATGGACAATTTAGGAATAAACCAATTCAAATCCACTGCGTACTATGCAGAATAGCAGAGAGAAAGGTGACATCAGACGTGAAACACCATGTTAACGGATTGTCCTCAACACTATCCAGATGATTGGGATTAACGAATTCTGTTTATATGCTCTGCCTTTGCAGATGCACCAAATGAATCGACCATATTCAGTCCATTCCCATTCATTTTTGGCATGAGGCGAGAGGATGAATAAATTAAGGAGGTATTGGTAAGTTAGAATTCAGAGATCACATATTTGGACTATGTGCAAATAATAGGGAATGGTTAATTAGAGCTGTGGTGTTGGCGAGACAGCATTTGAAAATATCGCAGTATATCATGAAACAGGAAGCAGACATAAAATCAAAAACTCGCAAGTTTGCTAACGGAGATAAAGTGTTCGCGTTTCTTCCAGTGATAGGTGAAAAGTTAAAAGCAAGGATTCGTGGACCTTATCAAGTCGAAAGGAGATTGGGTGAGGTGAAATATTTGATAAGGGCTCCAGAAAACCCGAAATCTCGCAGTGTGTATGTGAACATGCTCAACGTTATTTCGATGGGCAAGCAACGGAAAAAGAATATGTTTTACTAAATAAAACAGACTCAGGGACAAAGGCCAGACGGGTCTGAATTTGGCATTCCTCAAACTAAATTAGACAGTGAGGCAAGTATCAAAACTCGGGTTAAAGTATTGAGTTAGCTTGCAGAGGAAAAATGAAATGACCTGAAAGAGTTTCACTATTGCATGGGGCGATACGTCGGAATAGACAGAAATTAATAATTTAATCATGCATGACATTGTTATAGGAAAGGCTGTTCCAAATCAGAAACATCCGAATAGCTTTAACACTCTGAAAATCTCACAGATTGAAAAAAATAATGCTTGAATATATTCTCCAAGCCAACAAGATCAAATTGAGTTGCGCAGACTGGAGCTCACCTACAGTAATGGTGCAAAAAACCAGTTGGTATCCAATGGTTATTTGTGGACTATCGCAAACTCCATGAGTACCAAGTCTGATTCAGACCCAATTCCACGTTTGGAATATTGCATTTGTAGGATGGGAAAAGTAACTTGTATTTCTTAGTTGGACTTACTCCGATGACACGCAGGTAACCTTACCTGGAACAGAGAAGAAAATTTTGATTTGCGTAACAGCAAGTGTTCTGTATCAATTCAAAGTGATGCCTTATGGCATGAAAAGAGCACCAGTCACATTTCAAAGATTAATCATTGAAGCAATTCCTAATTCAGTGGTGTATACCGATGACTTGCTGATTTCTACTCTAACATGGAAGGATCATTTTCAGAATTTGTTGTTATTATTTGATCAACTTTGCGAGTTAGGCTTGTTGATAAGTATAGTGAAGAGTGAATTCTGCAAATCCCAAGTTATGATCTTGGGCTATATTAATGGACCTGGACAGATAGCCCGAACGAATGTTGAAACAAATGTTATTGGGCAGTTCCCATCGGCAAAGAAAGCAGTACTACGGTTTATAGAATTGAGTAGGTTTTATCGGAAATTCGTACCAAATTTTAGTAGTGTAGCAATTTCAATCACAGAATGTCTGAAGAAATGCCAAAGGTTTCAGTGGAAAACAAACTGTCGAAAGGCATTTGACATCCTGAAAGCTGTGCTAGCTCATTCCCGATATTAATCATCCCTAATTTTGGAAACTTCATGTGGAAATCAGCTGAGGAAATTTGATATAATGGGAAATATTCTTGCCAGTTTTAAAAGTTAGATAAAAAACAAGGACTGCACATGCTGAAACCAGAGTTGAGATTAGAGTGGTGCTGGAAAAGGACAGCATGACAGGCAGCATCCCTCACCTCTATCCAAGGCAGCAAAGGAGCCTTCCACATGCATCAAATTTTACCTGCACATCCATCGATATCATTTATTGTATCCGTTGCTCCCAATGCGGTCTCCTGTAAATTGGGGTTACTGGACGCCTCTTAGCAGAGCACTTTAGGGAACATTTCCGGGACACCCGCTCCAATCAACCCCACCACCCTGTGGCCGAACATTTCAAACCCCTCCCAGTCTGGCGAGGACATGCAGGTCTTGGGCCTCCTCCATTGCCGCTCACTCACCACCTGACTCCTGGAGGAAGAGCGCCTCATCGTCCACCTCGGATTGCTTCAACGCTATGGCATCAATGTGGATTTCACCATTTTCCACATTTTCCCTTCCCGCACCTCACCCCAGCTCCAACCTTCCAGCTCAGTAGCGTCCCTATGACCTGTCATACTGGCCTGTCTTCCTTTCCACCTATCCACTCCGCCCTCGTCTATGACCCATCACCTTCACCTCCACCCACATTCACCCATTGTACTCATTGCTAACTTCCCCCAGCCGCCCCTCTGACCTATACCTCCACCCCAACCCCCATTCACCTATTGTAAACTATGTTACTTACTCCCCACCCCACACCCTATCTTATTCATCTCTTCACTCTTCAGGTACCCGGGCTCTACTCCTGATGAAGGGCTTTTGCGGAAACTTTTATGGTTGCGCCATCGAGAGCATTCAGCCTGGATGCTCACTGTATGGCATGGCAACTGCACCATTCAAGATCGGAGACGGTTACAGAGACTGGTGAACTCGACCCAGGCAATCACAAAGGCCAACGTTTCATCTATAGAATGCATCTACCAGGCCTGCTGTCAAGGAAAGGCCGCCAGCATTCTTAAAGATCCATCCCAACTTGGTATTTTTAAAAATATTCAACGGCATGAATACACGCACAATGCGGTTTCATAACAGGTTCTAATCTACTGTTGTTAGAATAGTGAATGGACTTACGAACTTGTAAACTTTGCCTGTACTTGTCTTTTTGTTTTTGCCCCCATTTTCCTGTTATTTACTAACTATGCTCACTCTGTGATCTACCTGCATTGTTCGCAAGACAGAGCTTTTCACTGTGACTCGGCTCAGTGACAATAAGTTCAATTCAATTCAATTCAATTCAATTTTGCAGTACCGTTCCAGGTATCTACTGATGCAAGTGCTGTAATCTTACAAGACATCTCTTTGCATGTTATTCCCTCCTGCCTATAAGAATCTACATTTAATTTTCATTTTTTGCCAAGGGGCAGGCATATGGGCTTTTACTGAATTGGAACACGCCTTAATTCGGTTGATGCACCAAATCATGCAACTTTTCCTATCCTTAAGTTATTCAAAATTCTGCTTTTGTTTCCGTTTCAAAAGTGGTAAGAGCAAAGAAAACGTCAGCACAGGAACAGGCTGCAAACCCATGACAATCCAGATCCTCGACGTAAACCTGTCAGTTATTTACGAAGCATCTGTATCCCTCTGCTCTCTGCCCATTCGTATATGTATCTAGATACATCTTAAATCACACTGTCATGGCTGTCTCAACACCTTCGCTGTCACAGCGTTTCAGGCACCCTTCACGCTCTGCTTAATGACCCTTCCACGCATAACTCCCTTAATACTTTCCCTCCACCTTGAACTCGTAACCCCAATAATTGAGGCCCCAACTCCTTGGGAAGAAAAGCTCCTTGCTCTCCACCTTCTCTATACCTCTCATGATTTAGTAGACTTCAAGCAAGTCCATGTAAAATGGAAAGCCATGAAGGGGAAATTGAAGTTTAATAGCTCCGATGTTTCCACTGCAATAAAGTCATCGACATCGGGTAAGGAAGAAGTGCCAGATCTTCGAAAAGCATTTATGTTCGAAGGTAAGGTTAACTCACATAAGTCAGGAACAGCCAATAGATGATACAGTATTAAGAGATACAGGATCAAGTTAATCTTTCATGTTGAGAGATGCTGACATGTGTAACTCAGAAGGACTATTTCCAGAAAACGTGCCAGTATGTGGAATTAATAGTGAGACGAAAAAGTGTTCCAAGATGTACTGTGAGGGTAGAGGGTCAAATGAAAAGTGGGGCACTGGTGGCAGGCGTATTGGAAAAAAAACATCTCGACACCAGGAATACAATTCGTCCTTAGTAAGGAAATAGCTTGGTCAGAGACAGGAGTGCTGCCTTCCGTTATTGAAACACCAGTGTAAAATACGGCCAACAAAGGTTGTTGCAGGAAATACATTTTGGGAATTATCTGACTGTGTGGTTAAAAAGGTCGCAAAGTCACCAATCAAAACAAAAATAAAACGAAGAGCATTCAAAGAATACTGATAAAGATGTTGAAATTGAATTGTCTGAAACCATGTTCGATCAAATGGTTGAGACAAAACATGGACAGGTGTAGGGCAAAGTGCATATTTTTACCTTAGATAATTTAACTGACTGAAACAACAGAAGGATTGAAATTCGTATCAATTATATGAAAATAACTAAAACCGCAAAAAGATACTGACTGTATCCCTGAATGTTGCAATTTTAAAAATGATATCTTGATGAGAAAATGGAAACCATCACATGTCCAGGCATTTCAATAATGGCCAGAAATTCATCAAGTGGCATTACCAGTGGGTTATGGAAAGAAGGTGCTGTGGCTATCGCATTAATTACCAGCAGAAGGCCATTTAGGGATAAGCAAACTCAAACTAAAATAACATTGAAATATCTACTTGCCTGGACGGCATAATAATGCAGTTGAATTTTGCCAGACATATAACACATTAGAAAAACGGAAATAGTAATAAAGTCAACATCATTAAGAGGGTATCCCGCTGTCCTACCCCGGGAGCACACTGAACAATGGTTCTAATGGATTATGTCAGATCCCTACGTGCAACAAAAAGTGGTAATTAGTATTCCTTAACAATAAGACTTGTCCACTAGATTTCCTGAGCCCATTCCATTGCGCAATATCACATCAAAAAGTATTATAGAAGAATAGCTCACATGTTTCATGACAGAAGGACGACCGACAGAGTTCCAATCAGATGTACCATCATAATTATTCAGGGAAGTTAGGGACAGTTTCGGAATGAAGCAATCCAGATGCAATCGTAATATGCAGAACTGCAGGAGGAAAGGTGGCATTAGACGTGAAACAATACGTTAGAGGCATGTACTCAACATTATCCAGATGTTTGGAGCAAAATAATCATGTTTTTCCTTTCTGCCAATACACATGCACCAAATGAATCGAGCAAACACAATCCATTTCAATTCGTTTTTGGCATGAGGTGAGAGGACCACTAAAGTTAATTCAGGAGAAATTTGTGAGGTAGACCACATTTTTCGACCACGTTCCAATTTAAGGATTGGTTAATTAGAGCAGTGGAGTCGGCTAGACAACATTTGCAACTATCACAGTATATCATGAATCAGGAAGCAGGCAAGAAATCAAAAACTCACAAGTTTGTTAATGGAGTCATAATTTTAATGTTTCTTCCAGTGTTGGGTGAATAGCAAAAAGCAAGGACTAGTGGACGTTATCAAGTCGAAAGGAGACTGGGTGAGGTAAACTATTTGATCAAGACTCCAGATAGAAATAAATCTGACAGATTGTGTCATGTGAACATGCACTAAAGTTATTTTGAAAGACAAGGAACAGAAACACGGAAAGTTTACTGAGTGCAGCAGAGTGCAGAACCAAGTTCAGACGATTCTGAATTTGGCATTCCTCAAATTAAACTCGACAATGAGGAAGGTATCAAAAATTGCGATAAACTGTTAAGTTGCCTTGCAGAGGAAAATTGAAATGATCTGAAAGAGTTATCACTAATGCACGTGGAGATACGTGGGAATAGACAGGAAAGTAGTTATTTAATTATGTATGATGAAGGTATAGGAAATGCTGTTCCAAGAAAGAAATATTCTAATAGACTTAACATTCTAAAGATGTCTCAGATTGAAAGAAGATATGATTGAACACGTTCTCCAAGGCAAGAAAATCAAAATTCCTTGCAGGGACTTGAGTTCATCTACAGTAATGATATGAAAAACGAGTTGGTACTCAACGGTTATGTGTGGACTATTGCAAAGTTAATGATTGCAAAGTCTGGAGAAAAGCAAATTACTGCGGATGCTGGCATCTGAAACCAAAAGAGAAAATGTGGAAAGCTCAGTAGGTCTGGACACTTCGGTAAGGAGAGAAAAGAGCTGACATTTTGAGTCTAACCGACAAGGTATTTCCTAAGACACGCTTCCTTACAAGATTTGACAAATGGTCAGTTAGACGCAAAACGCCATTTTCTCTCCTTACAGATGCTGCCAGTTCTGCTAAGATTTTCCAGAATTTTCCCTTTTGATTACGAAGTCTGATTCATATCCGATCCGTTTAGAATACTGTATTCAGAAGATAGGAAAATAAACTTATATTTATTAGTTGAACTTACTCAGACGATACTGACAGGTAACCTTACCTGAAAGAGTGAAGACAATTTTGGTTTCCGGAACACCAATTGGTCTGTATCAATTTAAAATGATGCTGTTTGTTAGGAAAACTTTTCCAATCATAATTAAAAGATTAATCAATGAAGAAATTCCAGTATTTTCTAATTGCTTGTTACAAATCGATGACCTGTTGATTTCTCGTCATAGATGGAAGGATTATTTTCAGAATTTGTTGGAATCATTTGATCAAATTTTGGAGGTAAACGTGATGATAGATAGGGCGAAGACTGATTTCGACAAAGCCCAAGTTACGTTCCTGGGCTATGTTACTGGGCATGGAAAGATAACCCTATAGAATACTGAAACAAAAGTTATTCGGGAGTTTCCCATAGAACGGACAAAGGCAGCAGTACTACGATTTCTGGAATTGAGAGAGGTTTATCATAACTTTGTACTAAATGTTAGTCGTATGACAAATTCAATCACAGAATTATTGAAGAAATGCATAAGTTTCAGGGGATAACAATCTGTCCAAAGGCATTTGACATCCTGAAAGCGGTGTTAACTAATGCCTGAATTTATCCCGCCCTGCCTCCCTAATGTTTCAATGGCATTCAAGGTGACCTTCGAAGCAAGTGATGCATGTTCCTGTGCTGCAATCTGACAAAAAATTCACTTCGTGTTCTCTCCTGCCTGTAAGAATCTGCATTTCAATTTTCTTTGTTGCCGAGGGGTGTGTTTATGTGCTGTTACTGGATTGGAACAGCCTTTACTTAGGATGGTGTATCAAATCGTGCAACGTTTCCGATAGATAAGCTATTCTAGCTTCAGTTCTCTTTTGTTTACGTTTGAAAAGTGTTAAGAACAGAGACCAATTTCAGACAGAGATGAAGAGGGATCTCCTCTTGAAAGCCAGTAGTCTGTAGAATTCTTCACTACACAAAGCTGTTGCAAAAGAGTCAGGCAAATTACTAATTTGTGGTAGACACATTATTAATCAAGAAAGGAATCAAGGCTTTTGGGAAATGGGCAGGAAGTGGGTTTGCGGACGATCAGAATCTCACTGAATTATGGAACAGTCTCGATAGACCAAGTTGCACCATTCTGCTCATACGTCTCATGGTTAAGTGAAAGAAGGTTGATGAAAGTAAGGGAGAATAGGACATTTTGGCGGCTATTAACAGTGCTTATATACTCACTAACAAAAACTGAAGTGTTAAAAGCTGAATAGTCACATCATGAGTTTACTCCACTAATTTTCTTTACTTCTCCTCTGACTCCTCGTTGCTGCAGGAATTGCTGTATAGTAACCTGCTGTCCAGTCTCATCAGGATTAGTGTTGAAAGTGAGGGCACTTCTTCTTGAAGACTTTTCCCCTGGACTTCGCAGGCCATTTTGCACGAACATAAAATATTGTTTCAAATTTAAATTCTACAGTGTGATTTGCAGTTTCATTTCTTTTTATTTATTAGAATAGGTTCACATAGGATAGGATACTAAGAGTGCAGAAAGTGGATATTTAGCTTATCGAGTTTGCGCCAACACTGTGAAGTGCAGAACATCTCTCCATCCTGTCCCCTCATTTTGCAAACCTTTGCCACCTAACGTGCTCATTTCTGGTCTCTGGGAGGAAACCAGTATGGCCAGATGAAACCTATAGATACGGTAGAAGTTTGCAAACAACTGAATAGGTCGCTGTTTGAGAATTCCCTGAATTATGCAGGATTTCTGCTGTATTTCAAGTCAAATATTTTCAGTTCAAGCTGTTTACTGAGAATTCAATTTTTATATCATGTTTTAGTCATAAAGCCTCAAAACTGCGATACTAATGGACACATTTAATATCGTGGTGTTAAGGTTTCGGTTAACATTTACAAGTTGGAGGTATTTAAGCTATCAGGAAAGTCTGGAGGTTTACTCCCTGCAACATTGAATGCTGAGGATTACCTTGTAGATGTTTGTTTGCAAAACAAAAATGACAGAGACGAATAAAGTGACCAGCCATGGTCTATTTCCCAGTGGTAAGAAATTGAAAAGTAGAGGAAATATTTTTTAAGCTGTAAGTTGACATCGTTAAAAGTAACATCAGGGACTTTTTTCACGCAGAGCGTGCTGTGTGTATGGAATGGCGGGAGGCTGAAAGAACACAGAATGCTAAACAGCATCAGGAAGTGGAAAAGTCAACGTTTCGGGTGTAATTCTTCTTCAGCGTTTGTGGTGGGGCAGGAGAGGTACAGATAAAGAGGTTGGAGGGGGCAGGGTGTGAATGAATAGAGTCGGCTTCGTGATGGGTTGGTGGAGATTGGTGCAATTGCAATCCCCATAATGCATCTGCATGACTGCATAAATTGGAGGTTTTGCAGATGTTTGGGCGAATTGCTGGCATATGCTTTTGGATTAATTTGAGTTTTCCGGTCAGCACAGATGAGTTAGAATGTTGGGCCTCTTTCTGTGATACACAATTCCAGTGCTATGACCTGAAGTGTGATCACTTTCAGATTCTCAGGTCAGTCCTTCATTCCCCAAAACAAAAAAAATCTAAATCGATGAGAGGCGCTGGTTTTGTGTTTTACCAAGAAATGGCTGCCATAACATTAACTGAAAGTTATAGACAATTCTTTGAAATGTGTCTTGTGAATTCTGAGTTTTAATGGGAATCACAGCAAACCATGGATAACGCATACACTCACTTTTCCAAAGCGGAATGTGAACACTGACTGTGAAGTAAGGAGATCCCTACATGAACTTAAAGTTCAGAAGCTCAAAGCAGAAATCAGGAAAACAAATGAGCTGATCACTTTTGAAAAGCTTTATTGAAAGTGCAATCATAAGGATTGGCAATCAGTACGTCGTGGAAACGATTATGAATTGGTATAATATCACAACAGGAACTCACTGTTCCTGTGAATTATCCTGTCCATTATCGTATTCGATCACTAAACACAATTCTCGGTGTCTTCTTGCCCTAGTTCATTAGAATAATTCAGAGTTTGAAAACAATACTCAGAGAACACAGAGAGGCAACTGAATACTCCGTGGTTGTCGATTTCTGGGAGGTGTGCTAAAATGGTGGAATTTTGAGAACAAATCATTGTCGAGGGCATAGAGAAGACAGACTTTCTCAGTTGTTGTTCTGTGAATAAAGTAACAGTCATTTAACGAGGACCGTATAATGCAGAATATTCTTAGAATGCCAACAACGTTTGAGAAAGCCATTCAGCCCATCGAAGCAACAACGACTCTACGAACTGTATCCCACCAAGACCAACCGCTACCACAGTTAATCAACGTTGTTTATGGCCAATCTGTCTGCGCAGCGGATTCTTGAAATGCGGAACTGTCGCACAAGATTGAAATCTAACCGCGATACATGGTGCTGTAAGACAACACTGATTACCATTGATTCACTGTGCTGCCCGTCATCTGCTTGCTGGGCCAATATTTCTATTCGTTGCGTTGCAAGATTAAATGTCATCTTTAAATTCAACTAATTATTCAATTAAAATTTTACCTCTCACCCTCACAGGTAATATCATGGCGATCCTCATCTTCTTTCTCTCTGGATCTGTCAGTCTCTACATGGAGGCCATGGCAGTAGCGGATCTACTAGTCATTGACCTCGACGTGGTATTGTGACTCATTCTGATTGTTTATCGGGAGCAGTTTTATTTCCTGTACTCCATCCCTGTGTGTAATATCCACGCGATCCTGCTTTATGCAGCCACTGACTGTTCTGTCTGATTCACTGTCACTTTCACCTTTGATCGATTTGTCGCCATTTGTTGCCAGAAGCTGAAACATAAATAGTGAAATGAGAGACTGCAGCTGTCGTTCTGGGAACAGTGACCGCACTGAGCTGCTTGAAGAATATTTTCTGGTACTTCATGTGTGAAAGCATGTACACTCTTCAGAGGGCTCGCTGGTTTTGTTATATAGAAGCGGCTATTGCCATGACATTGCTCTGGACAATAATTGATTTTCTGCATTACATACCGACACCATGTGTTCCATTTGTCTTGATTCTGTTTCCGAATGCTTTCACTGTCAGAAACATCTTAATAGCCTCGAGAGAGCGCAGGAGTCTTCGGGCCCTCAGAAGTGGAGAGTGGAAGGAAATCCATCGTTTTACTATTTGTATTGTC
Source organism: Hemiscyllium ocellatum (assembly GCF_020745735.1). Lineage (NCBI taxonomy): Eukaryota > Metazoa > Chordata > Chondrichthyes > Orectolobiformes > Hemiscylliidae > Hemiscyllium > Hemiscyllium ocellatum. Next base: position 562,214 of record NW_026867577.1, on the reverse strand, counting down.
AGCTAATTTTATATTGTTATGGACAATGTTAATGGTCCATTCTCAATGGCAACGATTGTATTTAATCAGTGATGTATCATTTTGGATGTGTGACATTGTATATGAAATGGGATTCCCAGCCTCTGATCTGCTGATATAGCACCAGGATAAATGCTGTTATTCGGGTTCATCTGGAAATGAATGGGCAACACAGGATTTTACTTGTGCAGCAGTCAGTGATGGGATTGTCAATGAGCATCAAGGTCGTGGCAGCGGGTAGTGTTTTGATTTCATTTTGTTGGAATTAGGAATTTACTGAACACGGTGTGACACAAGCCTGATTGTTCTCTTTGTCTTGCTGCATTTGAACCTACAGTGCTTCTGTAAAAATGTACCTGATCAAAGCTCTTTTCTACAATTCCAGCTGTGACTGAAGATGGAAAAGTAAACAACCAAAGGAAGGGGAATATTCCATAAATATCTCCTTCCTCAGAGTACATCCAAAGTCTGAGGCAATTGCATTCATTTTCAGTGATATGATTCATTTATTGGAGGAGCATTAAACTCTGTCTATCGCATTTAGAATACTGAAAATGTATCAGAGATGTTTTTCTTCATATAGAAGACTGTTTTATGAGTTGTTGTTCAGATACCCACACAAGCTGTTGCCTTTCACCCGTCCACCATATGATCTGACTCTGTCGAGAGAAAAACATTATGTGGAATCGCAAAATTTGCGAGATTACTTATTTATGAAACTAGCCCAGTGCCAAATTTACAAGCCAATGTTGCCTAGTGTATAATGTGGTTGCCAATGACACCAATTAATCAATTAAAAGCGAAGAAATTATGGTAGCACTAGCTGATATTTTTGCATCGTTGTTAGCCACGAGTGAACTCCCGGAAGACTGGACGGTAGCGAATGTGTGCACTTATTAAAGAAGGGCTATGAAGAACATCCTTGGACGTACAGAGCAGTAAGTTAAACATCTGTGTTGGTAAGGTTAGCTTCTGACAGTTAAGATACTCAAGCCTTTTGAAAGACAGGTTTTCATTAAGAATAGGCATTATGGCTTTGTGCGTGGGAGATCATGCCTCACAAGTTTGTTACACATAGAACATATTACTATACAGCATCGGCCCTCGATGCTTTCCCAGCCTTTTATCATACACTTAGATCAAACAAACCGACAGACCTTTCATTGTGTCAACTTCCATGTGCCTATCTAAGAGTCGGTTAAATGTCCCTAATGTATCTGGCTCTACTACCAGTGATGGCAGTGCAGTCCAGGCACCCACCACTATCTGTGTGAAGAACCTACCTCTGACATCTCCCCTTCAACTTCTTCCAAACAGCTTAAAATTATGCCCCCTCATGAAAGATATCTCCACCCTGGGAAAAAAAGCCTCTGGCTATCTCTACCTCTCAATATCTTGCACACCTCTATTAAGTCACCGATCATCCTTCTTCGATCCAAAGGAGAAAAGCCTGAGCTCCGTCAAACTTTCTGCAACCTGGCTAAAGCTTCCACATCATTCCTGTAATGAGGCGACCAAAACTGAATACAATATTCCTCGTTTGTTGAACCTGGGATCCATAGAACAGCAGAGTAATGCCACAGTTCTTAAACTCAATCCCCCTCCTAATGAAATCCAACCTAAATTGTAGTTGTAGTAAAAAGTGAGGTCTGCAGATGCTGGAGATCAGAGCTGCAAATGTGTTGCTGGTTAAAGCACAGCAGGCTAGGCAGCATCAAAGGAACAGGAAATTCTACGTTTCGGGTCAGAGCCCTTCATCAGGAATGTAGTGCAATGGCAAGAGGTTGAAAGTAGTGAGGTCAGAAATATGGTTTTAAGGCAGCAAGAGTTCACCGGCAAGCAGAAAGGTGGTCTGAAGAGAGTCTACTTCAATGCCAGAAGCATCCAGAATAAGGTGGATGAACCTGCTGCAGAGGTTGATACCTGAGACTTCGATGTTATGGCCATTTTGGAGACATGGACAAACCAGGGACAGTAATGTACTTTGTTTGTGTATCGTTTAGGAAAAAGATTATAAAAGAGAGGATTTATAATCATCTCGAGAGGAATAAATCGATTAGGGATAGTTTACATGGTTTTGCAAAGGGAGGTCGTGCCTCATAAACAGTATTGATTTATTTGAGATGGTGACCAAATTGGTGGATTAGGGTAAAGCGGTCTATATGGTGCATATGGATTTCAATAATGCTACTGTTTCCCCACAATAATCTACTGCACAAAATACAGAGGGTAGGATTGAGGACAAATTAGTCAGAGATTGTCGATTGAAAGTAGACAGAGAGTGGTCATTGATGGGAATTGTTCATCCTGGAGTTACATTAATCATGGTGTACTGCAAAGATCTATTCTGGAGCTACTGCTGCTTATCATTTTTATAAATTGCCGAGATGAGCACAGAGAAAAATGGGTTAGTGAATTTGGGGATAACAATAACTTCAGTGGAGTTGTGGATAGTACAGAATGATGCTACACAGAAAACCTGCGGAGCTGAGCTGATTGGCGACAAATGAAGTTTAATGCCGATACGTGGGAATTGATTATCTTTGATAGGGGCATCATGAATAAATTTACTTGTTTAATGGTAAGATTCTTGGTCGTGTAGATGAGCAGAGTGATCTCGGTGTCCATTACATAGATCCCTGAAAGTTGCCAGCCAGGTTTATAGGGCTTAATTAAGAAGACATGCGGTGTGTCAGTTTTTATTGGTAGTGGGACAGTATTTCGGAACTAAGAAGGATGTCGAAGCTTTGGAAAAGGTGCAGAAGAGATTGAATAGGATGTTGCCTGTTCTGCAGGGAAAGTATTATGAGATATGGCTGAGGGACTTGACGCTGTTTTCGTTCGAGAGAAGAAGGCTGAGAGTTGAAATAATTGAGACATATAATGTAATCGGAAGTTTAGACAGTCGTTTTGCTGGAATGGTGATGACTAGCACGAGGGGAACATAGCTTTAAATTGCGGGATGATAGATATAGGACAGATGACAGAGGTTGTTTCGTGACTCAGAGAGTAGTAGGGGCTTGGAACGCATTGACTTCAACGGTAGTCGGCTCGCGAACTTTAAGGGCATTTAAATGGTCACTGATAAACGTATGGATGAAAATAGAGCAGTGTAGGATAGATAGGCTTCCGATTGGTTCTCAGGTCGGTGCAATGTCGAGGGCTTGTACTGCGCTGCAATGTTCGCTGTTCTATGTTCTCCATTCGATGTGCCCTCTTAACAGCTCTATCAACTTTGGTGGCAACTTTGAAGGATCGACAGACATGTGGATGTTGATTCACACTGTCAACATTCCGGTCTTATACCCTATATTCTCCATTCCAATTGGACCTTCCAATGCGAATCACGGCACACTTTTCCAGGTTGAACTCCACCAACCACTTATCAGCCAGTTCTGCGTCCTGTCAAAGCCCGCTGCAAACTATAGTAGTCCTTCACACCATCCCCAATTTCCTCAAACTTCGTATGATCGGCAAATTACTAACTCACGGATCTACTTCCTCATCCAAGTAATTTGTTGAAATCACAATGGGCAGAGGAGCAAAATCCGATTCCTGTGAACACCACTGGCCATAAAGCTCCTGGTGAATAGCTTCCAATGACCACAGCACTCTGTCTCCTGTCGGCTAGCCAACACTGTTTCCAGACAGACAGACAGCTCTTCCTCCTTAGTTCTAGAATGAGACGACCATGGAAAACGTCATTAAAAGCCTTGGACAACATACCCACTGCTCTACCTTCAGCAACATGTGTTTTTTCACATTGTCAAAGGCATCGTTTGTGAGGCAGTCCTGTCCCACACAAAACCGTGATGACTATGTCAAATCAAACTATGATTTTAAAGTCATCTAAAACCTTGTCTCTCTGTGTCATCTCCAATATTTCGGTCACCAATGATGTAAGACTAACTTGTCTTTAATTCCGAGGATAAACCCTTCTCGATTTCTTGAACAACATTTGCCATCCTCCAATCATATGGCAGTGCTCCAGTGGACAGTGAGGACGCAACGATTATCACCAATGATGCAGATATCTCTTCTCACGCTATCTCTCATAACTTCTGTTATATCCCGTTCAGCCCAGGGAATTAACCAATCCTTCTTCTTAACATCCTCCTTCATAACATTAAGCTGTTCAATCACATCAGTCATTTCACTCTGTCCTCACAACCGTTAAGGACACTCTCAGTCGTGAACACTGAAGCAAATTATTCATTAAGGAGCTCCCTATTTCCTTCAGTTTCAGGCACAAAATAACTCCACTATCCCTGATCAACTATACCCTCACTCTGGCCATAATCTTGTTCCTCACATAAGTGTACAACGCCTGAGGATTTTCTTTAATCCTACCCGCGAACACTTTTTTTCACGTCCCCTTCTATCTCTCTTAAGTCCATGCTTCAGTTCCATCCTGGCTCCGTTGTAATCCTTCAAAGTCCTGAGGGATGCCTGCCTCATCAACATTAAGTAAGCTTCTTTTATTCCATTTGACTAGATGTTACACATCCCCTGTCCCCCAAGGTTCTTTCAATCTACTACTCCTTCCTTGCCTCGGTGTTGCAAACCTTCCTAACACTATGAGCATGTGTTTCCTAACCAACCTCCACATTTTTAGTGTTCACTTCCCTGGGAATATCAATTCACAATTTAGGAGCCCCAGTTACTGCCAAATGAAGTTGTAGTTCTCCCTCGCCTAATTGAATACTTTGCCATACCGTCTGCCACTATTCCACTCGATGGGTATAGTAAATGTTAGGGACTTGTGATCACTATCATTAAAATGCTCTCCCCCCGAGTGATTTGACATGTGACATGTTTCATTGCCTCGCACCAAATCTAATGTGGCTTCCCGTCTGGTTAGTCTATCTATACATTGCACAAGGAATTCTTCCTGAACACAACTGACAAATAATGCTAATTCCAAACAATTTGAATTAAGGAGTTTCCATTCAATATCATAGAATTTAAAGTCCCCGTGACAACAACTGTCTTACTTCTGCAACTCTTGAAAATCTGCCTCACAATCTGCTCCTCTGCCTGTTTGTTGCTTTTGAGGGGCCTGTAAAAATACTTCCAATAAAGTGACTGCTCTTTTCCTGTTTCTGACTTCAAAACAAAGTGACTCTGGAGCCAAACCCTCCTCGACTTCTCTCGCTCTGCAGTTGTGATACAATTCCTGATTAGCAATGCTACTCCTCCACATCTTTTACCTTCACTCTCCCCTCACACAACCCAACACCACGCACCATCATTGCTTATGAAATATCTAAAACTTGGAACATCCAAAAACCATTCATGCCTCTGTGATATCCAAGTCTTTGTAATAGTGACAACTTTATAGTTCCAAGTACTGATCCATACTCTTGAGTTCGTCATCTTTAATCATGATACTTCTTGAATAAAGGTCGACATACGTCAACCGTCACTTTTACTGCACCTTTGCCTTATGAAGTACCAACGCGTACTCACTGAGTCTTTGCATACTGCAACTGGCTGGTTACCATCTAATTCCTCACCCAATCTGTAGTTGTGGTTCCCAAATCACCCCCCTGCCCCTTCCAGTGTATTTTAAATCTTCCCAAAACACTCTTGCAATCCCCTCGCCTTTCAGTTTAGGGGGAAACCCTTCCTTTTTCTACAGATTCCACATTCCCCAACAGGTATCCCCATGATAAAAATATCTGAAGCCATCCCTCCTTCTCACTCTGCAGCAACGTGTTCAGCTGCATTCGCTCTCTTTCCTTCGTCTCACTAGCACGTGGCACCGGAAGCAATCTTGAGATTACTACATTGCTCATCCTGCATGCTAGCTTCCAACTGAACTCTCTTTCTCAGCTCCTCATTCCTTTCCCACCAAATATTATTGGTACCGATGTGCTTAACGACTTCTGGCTGCTTTTCCTCCCCCTTAAGAATCCTGAAGACTCTATCCAAAACATCCCTGATCCTGGCATACGGCAGGCAACATACCAGAGGGCTGCCTCGCTCACAACCACAGAATTTCCTCTGTTTCTCTCACCTTTGTATTTTCTATCACTATTGCTCTCCATATTTTTCCCGATTCTTTTCTGAGCCACAGAACCAGGCTCAGCGCCAGGAACTTGTCGTTTCCCCGATAGGTTGCTGCCCTGCCCAATAGTACTCAAAAATTTTATAAATCTTATTGAGAGAAACGGCCGCATTCTGTCCCTTCACTGTGTGCCTATTGTCTTTCCATCTCTTGACGGTCACGCAGCTATATTTATCCTGTACCTTAGATGTGACTATCTCCCCTTAATTCCTCTCTATTAACCTCTCAGCCTCCTGAACGATATGAAGTTCATCCAGCTCCAGCTCCAGTTGTCTAACGTAATCCGTGAGGATTTGGATTTGGGTGCACTTCTCACAGCCAGAGTCAGCAGGGACACCAGTGATAACCCTTCAATCCCACATCTTGCAAGAGGAGCATGTAACAACCCTAACGTCTTTCCCCTCAGCTCTAAATTGCCAAGAGAGATTGAATAATGGATGTTACCAAGCCACCGGATACTGCCGATTATTCAGTGGTGGAGGACACGTCTAGCATCTCCGGTTTAACCACTACCCGTTCATGTGTTCAGTAATCCCCGTGTCTGGGTCCACTGCGTTTGAGCCTTAACTCTACCTATTTAGGAGTCAGACTTTCAGATGGGAACTTCCCTTCCTGGCCGTCTGCCTGTCCAATCTCACAGGGATCCCGCTGCTGCAAATAGAAGCTGCTGATTCACGCGTTACGTATTTAAGAGGAGCATTTAACCTTCTTGATGAAATGACCTGGAATGTTGACAAGGGTAGTATGGTAGATTTGTCTGTTGTGGTTCTGTTCGCCAATCTGGGAGTTTTTCTTGCAAATCTTTTGTCCCCTTTCTAGGTGAAATCTTCAGTGCTTGGGAACCTCCTGTGAAGCGCTTCTGTGCGGATTCCTCCGGCATTTATATTGGTTTGAATCTGCCGCTTCCGGTTGTCAGTAGTTGTCCGCTGCAGTGGCCGGTATATAGGGTCTATATCGATGCGTCTGTTGATCTAATTCGTGGATGAAGGCCATGCTTCTAGGAATTCCCTGGCTGTTCTCTGTTTGGCCTGTCCTATAACGGTGGTGTTGTCCCAATCGAATTCATATTGTTTGTCATCTGAGTGTATGGCTACTAGGGATAGCTGATCGTGTCGTTTCGTGGTCAGTTGGTGTTCATGGATGAGGGTTGTTAGCTGTCTTCCTGTTTGTCCTACGTAGTGTTTTGTGCAGTCCTTGCATGGGATTTTGTACACTACGTTGCTTTTGCTCATGCTGGATATCGGGTCCTTTGTCCCGGTGAGTTGTTGTCTGAGAGTGGCTGTTGGTTTGTGTGCTGTTATGAGTCCTAGTGGTTGCAGCCATCTGGCTGTCAGGTCAGAAATGCTCCTGATGTATGGGAGTGTGGCCAGTCCTTTGGGTTGTGGGATGTCCTCATTTTGTTGTCTTTCTCTGAGGCATCTGTTAACGAAATTGCGTGGGTATCCGTTTTTGTTGAATACCTTGTATACCTTGTTCTTCTTCCTCTTTTTGTAGTTCAGGTGTGCTGCAGTGTGTTGTGGCCCTTTTGAATAATGTCCTGATGCAACTTCGTTTGTGTGTGTTGGGGTGGTTGCTTTCATAGTTCAGGACTTGGTCTGTGTGTGTGGCTTTTCTGTATACCTTCGTGGTGAATTCTCCGTTCGATGTTCTTTGTACCATTACATCTGAGCGTGGCGTTGATGATCCGGTCTGTGTTCTCTATGTCTGTGTTTTTAATTATTACAAAGGTGTCGTCCTCGTATCTGATCCATAGTTTGGGTTGTAGTTGCGGTAAAACTGTTTTTTCTAACCTTTGCATAACTGCGTTTGCTAGCAGTCCGGAGATCGGTGAGCCCATGGGTGTTCCGTTAATTTGTTCATATATCTGGTTGTTGAATGTGAAGTGTGTTGTGAGGCACAGGTCTAGTAGTTTAAGTATGCCGTCTTTGTGAATAAGTTCAGCGTCCTGTTTTCTGTTACTATGGGTCTGAGTGGGATGTCTGGTTTGTGTACTTTAGGTAGTCCATAGAATCTGGGGGTGTTGTTGCTTTCCGGTTTCATTCTTTGTAGGTCAGACCTGGTTATCTGTCCGTTTTTTTGTAGGTTTCGCAGTGTGTTGTTTATCCTATTGGTGAGCTGTGGAGTGGGGTCAAACTCACTCTTTTGGTAGGTGTTGATATTCTAAAAAGCTTCTTCTCTCTTTTTGGTTAAATGTCTCCGCCACGCTCCGGATCTTCGAGCACCTGATACGGAGAAGGGTGGATAGATCAGAGGACCTCCACGTGGGGCTGCTCCTGGCCCTGGCCAAACCGACCATAAACAGGTCCAGCCAGCGGGCCGTGGAGTGGATCGTTACGGGCGACTGCCCGCCCCTTTTCTGCGGTAATTTTAGAGCCCGGATGTCCCTGGAGAAGGGTAACGCAGTGTCCACCAACACCCTTGAGCTGTTAAGGGCGAGGTGGGAACCGAAGTGAGTGGAGTGTATTAACTCACCCTCCAATGTGATTTTGATTTACTCCCTTCTCTCCTCTTCACTGAGTGATCACATATCATTGTCCTAGGATGAGAAGGGCATTGCTTGTCATTGCCCACTTGGGTGTTTCTTTTCTTCCTGGTGGTGGAAATTTAATAATGATTTGTACATATTGTATCTTTGACTGTGTCTGCACACACACATGCACACAAACACAAACACAGAGAGAAAGAGAAAGAGAGAGAGCGAGAGAGAGAGAGAGTATCGCTGCTGGGGAAAAAAAATAAGCACAACTACAGTTAGGCGGCAGTGTGTGTGGCTAATATAAAAAAGAAAACAATTATGCTGGAGTGTTAAAAAAGCAGGAGTGTCAGATATCTTGTTCAGCTTAAAAAATCGGAACATATCAGAAGGATGCTTGCTTGTCTGGAGGCATGTGACTGGTTCAGTGTCTCCAGGGTCAGTCCGGGGCCCATTGCTGTTTATAATCTAGACCAATGACTTGGATGAGAATATACAAGGCATGACTGTTAAATTGGCAATTGACACTGAACAAGGAATTATTGTGTGTAGTAAGTAAGGTGATCGGTAAATGCAACAGAACATTGATCAACTGGGGAAGGAGGCTGAGAAATGGCATTTGGTATTGAATATTGAAAAATGTGAGGTCTTGCACTTGGAATCTTAAATTAACATAGGAGAATGTAGCCCCTTCAGAAGAGCAATGGAGCAGAGGGACGTTGGAGTTCAGGTTCACGGTTCAGGAAAGTCGAGTCACTGTGAAGAAGCTTTTGGCATACTGGCATTTATCAGTCAGGGAAGAAGTATAGAAGTTGGGAAGTTGTGTTGAAGTTGAACAGGGCGTATTTGACGTGGTTTTTGTAGGATTGTGTTCAGTTTCGTCACCCTGCAATGGGAAGTAAAGTATGTTATTGAACTGGATAGAGTGCAGATGAAATTTCCAAGGCTGCTTGAACCAAGGGTCTGAGTTATCAGAAGTGGTAGGACAGTTTTGAGCTTTTTTTTACTTCGAGCATAGGTGGCTGAGAGAGGATCTTTTAGACGTGCATTAGATAATGTAAGGCATAGATAGGGTGAAAACATCCAATAATTTTCCGAGTTTTGGGGAACCAAGGACGAGAGGGTTGAGGAGAATGAATAAAAGGGAACTTGTTGGGCAACGTTTTCACACAGAAAGTGGAATGAGCTGTCAGCAGCCGTTGTTGAGGCGGGTACATTAACAACATTTAAAAGGAATTTGAACAGATAAATGGATAGGAAAGGTTTAGAAGGATATGGGACAAGGATAGGGAAATGGGTGTAACCTTGATGGATTTTTTTGCTCAGAATGGACCAGTTAAGGCAAACCAGTCTGACTCCGTGCTGTAGGACTCTAAAACTCTGTAACTGGAGATATTTTGAAGCATAGGTTTAGACCACATCACACAAGGGGACCAAATGACGTCATTTTTAAAATTATCCCAGTTTATAAATTTGTAAATGGGGATAAGAAACTGTGTGCGACAAGCTCTGTCTCCCATGGGACACATTTTCATCTTGGAGGGAAGCGTATGTGTGAATATGTATGTCTGTTCATCTATTTTTGTGTTTGTGCCTGCAAGTTTGTGTCTGCATATATGGTTGTATGTATGTCTCTGGTTGTGTATGTCTCTTTTTGTGTCCGGTTCTGTCTGCAATGGGATGCATACTTTGAATGAGTGAATGAGAACATAATGATTCAAAGTCTCAAACTCTTTCCGTGTCAGTCCCTCTTGCGTTTTAAGTGACCCAATGTCAGTCTCCGCTGGCCTCAGTACGTCATTGCAAAGGATCAAGATTTTATTTTTAGAGACAATATCAAAGCGTCTGAATCTCCGAGGTTTCCCACATCAATGACCCTGTTCTCCAATACGTTGGATCAATCCACCATCACAACCACCATCTGGTCCTCTAGTCGTGATGAATTAATACCTCATCACATCAATAATCCAGTCATGCATGAAATGAGTCATTCACCCATCACATCCATCATTCATATCTCTTAATGTGCTGTTGGATCAACCTTTCATCACATCGAATATCCAGTCTTCCAAGGATGGATTAATCTCTGATCATTTCTCTCTCATTTTTCCTTTTCCTCTCTCTGAATCTTTTCCTGTGACATCGTCTATTCCTTGCACATTTCATTCTGTTCGTATTTACATTGATCTCCTACAGTCCCGTTTCTCCCTCTCGCTGCATCTAAATCTGTCTCGCTCAGTAGCAATCTTCTCCCTCTGCTCATGGCTTTCGTCTTGTCCTGCAACGAATTTATCTCTGTATCTCGTGTGCTCTTTTAGCATGAGGTGTCTCTTTGAGCCTTCCTCCCTCCACTTCCCTGGCAACCTGACAATATCTCTCACCCGCCTCGTCCTTCTTCCCAGATGGTTGAACTTTCCTGCTGTTAGGTCATTGCCACATTGTAAAAATCTTTCCTCTGAAGCCGAACTGCCGAGTCATCAGTCGCCATCGAGTCTGAAAGACATCAGCAAAATTTCAAGAACTGACGTGTCCCTGAATATATCTCAGTATCTTATTGTCTATGTGTAGGGCAGAAGAAACAAGTCCCTGACTGCGAAGTGTTTAAATATCCCCCGTTTTCAATATTAAATTGGCAAAATTTTGAAGATCTTGTTTGAGAATAGCAAATAGACTTCAGGAACAATTTAACAAACATTGTGTCTCCAAATCTATTGGCGATGTGTCGAGTTATGTGGATGAATGCAAATACGATTTGCACAGCAAGAATTTGCTTTCCATCCCTCAGCACTAGCCGTATTCAGTCAACTAGACGTCACAGCAGCTTTGTTCCAAACTTTGATAATTGATGGGAATCTACGAGGTAATGTGAAATGGACTACATTTCGGAGCAAGGCAATATTTGAACTAGTTCAGGAATCAGACTTAACCTAGAGTCAATGTAAATCAGAAGGAACACTTTGTCTGAGTTGGAATTGTGTCCGGCACACAGCACAAGGCTGAAGCATTCCGGAAGACTTCTTTATTGAAGAAGGTCGACCAGAAGATCAATTTCGTCCCATGAGCAGAACATATATTGTAAGCCTCGCTGATTAAACCTGATTGAGTGTTCTCATTTGTCTATTTCCACACGTGGTTGTCAGACAGATCTCTGCACATTATTTCTTTACCATCAATGAATCACACTGACTGTAATGTGTCAGGCGATCGTTGAGATTTTGCGTTGTTCACCTTGTGCGTTGTTCATCACGGGTAGACAGCGAGCTGCAGAATCATATTCAGAGACAGCTCATTCATGCTAAATTTGTTCACCACTCTCACACTCGAATTTGACTTTTGGCAGGACTATTCTGTTCCAGGGCTAAATACAAAACAAAATGGTAATGTCTTGGTGTCAAAAATATATATCCACAGTAGATGCAAAAGGTAAAGAGAGAAAGATAGCAGAGAATAATTGCATTGGTGCAATATGGGCGTATGAAAGGGAGTAAGGTGAATATAATGGATTGAAGCACCTGATAAAAGAGGAAAATAATGCCGGAAATGAGATGGAGAGAGGAGAATGTGAAGAACGAGGGAAGTAGTGAGAGTGATAGAGAGACAAAAATGAGAAAATAGCTGAGACAGAAGTAAGCCTCAGAGAAGGGGAGAGGGTGATATGGAATGAATGAATCAAACAATCCGAGACTTTCGAAAATGCCCTTTTGATTGCCAAACGTTAGCTGTTAAAACGTGGAGACACCGAGAAAGTTAGAACAAACGAGAGAGATACTGGGCAAGCTCATAGAAAGCTAGTGGGAAGAAGACTGTAGTAACATTCTATCTCTCATTTTCCAGCCCCAGGATATGTCATGTTCTGTGAAGCCTGGGAATTCTATCAATGTTACACTCCCTCTTAACAATATCCATCTGTCTCTCTTTTTCTCTCTCCGTCTCTCTCTCTCTCTCTCTCGCTCTCTCTCTCTCTCTCTGTTGCTCTCTCTGTGTCTCATTCTTCACAATGTGCTGGCAGTTTTGGCAAGCATTCATGTGGAGATGTCCGTCGGGCCAGACCAGATTTATCCGAGGCTGCTCCGGATAACAAGAAAGGAAGTTGCAATTCCCCTGTCAAAGATCTTTGACTCTTCACTCTCCACGGGGCTGGCCATACCGGATGATTGGAAGGAGGCGAATGCTGTTCCTCTTTAAAGGAGGGGTAAGAAGGAAATCCTATTTTCACGATGGACATCCAGTCCCTGTACACCTCCATCCCCCATCACGAAGGACTCAAAGCCCTCTGCTTCTTCCTTTCCCGCCGGACCAACCACTACCCTTCCACTGACACCCTCCTTCGACTGACTGAACTGGTCCTCACCCTGAATAACTTCTCTTTTCAATCCTCCCACTTCCTCCAAACTAAAGGAGTTGCCATGGGCACCCGCATGGGCCCCAGTTATGTCTGTCTCTTCGTAGGATATGTGGAACAGTCCATCTTCCGCAACTACACTGGCACCACCCCCCACCTTTTCCTCCGCTACATCGATGACTGTATCGGCGCGACCTCGTGCTCCCACGACGAGGTTGAACAGTTCATCAACTTTACGAACATCTTCCATCCCGACCTCAAATTCAACTGGACTGTCTCAGACTCCTCCCTCCCCTTCCTAGACCTTTCCATTTCTATCTCGGGCGACCGACTCAACACAGACATCTACTATAAACCGACTGACTCCCACAGCTACCTGGACTACACCTCCTCCCACCCTGCCCCCTGTAAAAACTCCATCCCATATTCCCAATTCCTTCGTCTCCGCCGCATCTGCTCCCAGGAGGACCAGTTCCAACACTGCACAGCCCAGATGGCCTCCTTCTTCAAGGACCACAGATTCCCCCCAGACGTGATCGACGATGCCCTCCACCGCATCTCCTCCACTTCCCGCTCCTCCGCCCTTGAGCCCCGCTCCTCCAACCGCCACCAAGACAGAACCCCACTGGTTCTCACCTACCACCCCACCAACCTCCGTATACAACGTATCATCCGCCGTTATTTCCGCCACCTCCAAACGGACCCCACCACCAGGGATATATTTCCCTCCCCTGCCCTATCAGCGTTCCGCAAAGACCACTCCCTTCGTGATTCCCTCGTCAGGTCCACACCCCCCACCAACCCAACCTCCACTCCCGGCACCTTCCCCTGCAACCGTAGGAAATGTAAAACTTGCGCCCACACCTCCTCCCTCACTTCCCTCCAAGGCCCCAAGGGATCCTTCCATATCCGCCACAAGTTCACCTGTACCTCCACACACATCATCTATTGCATCCACTGCACCCGATGTGTCCTCCTCTATATTGGGGAGACGGGCCGCTTACTTGCGGAACGCTTCAGAGAACACCTCTGGGATGCCCGAACCAACCAACCCAACCACCCCGTGGCTCAATACTTTAACTCTCCCTCCCACTCCACCGAGGACATGCAGGTCCTTGGACTCCTCCACCGGCAGAACATAGCAACACCACGGCTGGAGGAGGAGCGCCTCATCTTCCGCCTGGAAACCCTCCAACCACAAGGAATGAACTCAGATTTCTCTAGTTTCCTCATTTCCCCTCCCCCCACCTTGTCTCAGTCGGTTCCCTCAACTCAGCACCGCCCTCCTAACCTGCAATCTTCTTCCTGACCTCTCCACCCCCGCCCCACTCTGGCCTATCACCCTCACCTTGACCTCCTTCCACCTATCACATCTCCATCGCCCCTCCCCCAAGTCCCTCCTCCCTACCTTTTATCTTAGCCTGCTTGGCGCACTCTCCTCATTCCTGATGAAGGGCTTATGCCCGAAACGTCGAATTTCCTATTCTTGGATGCTGCCTAACCTGCTGTGCTTTAACCAGCAACACATTTTCAACTAAGAAGGAAATCCATGGAAATTACAGACCAGTTAATCTTACGTCTGTTGTCGGCAAAGCTTTGGAAAGAATTCTGAAGGACAGTAGTTATGCATATTTGGTAAACCGTAGTGTGATCAAAAGGAGTCAACATGACTTTGTGAGGGGCCCGTCATGCCACACTAATCTTATTGAGTTCTTTCAGGAGGTGAGAAGAAAGGTCGTCGAAGGTCAAGCATTAGATGTGGTATATCTGGACTTCAGCAAGACATTTGATAAGGTTCCCCATGGCAGACTCATTCAAAAAGTCGGGAGGTATGGGATACAGGGAGGTTTAGATATCTGAATTCTGAATTGTTTGATTGATGGAAGGCAGAGAGTGATTGTAGATAGAAAGTATTCTGCTTGGAGTTCAGCGTTGAGTGGGGTCCAGGAGGGTTCTGTTTTTGTGCCTCTGCTCTTAGTAGTTTTTATAAATGTCTTGGATGAGGAAGCTGAAAGGGTCGGTTAGTAAATTAGCGGATGACAGAAATGTTTGAGGAGCTACCGTTGATGATATCGAGGGCTATTGCAGGTTGCAGCGCAACAGAGACAGAATGCAGAGTTGGGCTGAGAAATACCAACTGGAGTTCAACCTGGATTAATGCGAAGTGATACATTTTGGAAGGTCGAACTTGAATGCTGAAAATGGGATTAAAACTAGGGTTCTTGGCAATGTGCAGGAACAACAGGATCTTGGTATTCAAGTGAATAAATCCCTCAAAGGTACCACCAAGTGGATAGGGTTGTTAAGAAAGCATATGATGTTTCGGTTTTCATTAATGGGGAATCGAGTTTAAGAGCCGCGAGGATATGCAACAGCTCTACAAATCCCTAGTGAGACCACACTTCGAATATTGCATCCAATTCTGGTCGCCCCATTGTAGGAAAGATACAGAGGCTTTGGAGAGGGTGCAAAGAAGTTTTACCAGGATGCTGCCTGGACTGGAGGGCTTCCCTTATGAAGAAAGGTTGACTCGGCTCAGACTTCTCTCTGGAAAGAAGGAAGAAGAGGGTTGCCCTGATCGAGGTATACAAGATAATGAGAGGAATGGATGGAGTCAATTGCCAGAGACCTTTCCACATGGCAGGAGTGACTGGCAGTAGGGGTCATAGTATTGAAAGATCAGGAGAAAGGTATGGAGGGGATTTGAGATTAAGGTCCTTTAAGCAGACAGTTGTGAATGCAAAGGTTAGAACAAACAGTTTTACCGCAAATACAACTAAAAACTCTGGTTCAGATATGTGGACGACACCTTTGTAATCAGTAAAAACACAGAAATAGAGAACACACATCGGATCATCAATGCCACACTCACAGGAATCCGATTCACGAGAGAGGAAGAAAAGGACAACCAACTCCCATTCCTAGACGTGATGGTACAGAGAACACCGAACGGAGAATTCAGCACGAAGGTATACGGAAAAGCCGCACAGACAGACCAAGTCCTGAACTATGAAAGCAACCACCCCAACACACACAAACGAAGTTGCATCAGGACATTATTCAAAAGGGGCACAACACACTGCAGTATACCAGTACTGCAAAAAGAGGAAGAAGAACACCGATACAATGTATTTACCAAAAACGGATACCCGCGCAATTTCATCAACAGTTGCCTAAGGGAAAGACAACGGAACGATGACATGCCACAACCCAAAGGACTAGCCATACTACCATACATCAGGAGCATTTCCGAACTGACAGCCCGACGGCTGCGACCACAAGGACTCATAACAGCACTCAAACAAACAGCCACTCTCAGACAACAATTCACCAGGACAAAGGACCCGATACCTAGCATGAGCAAAGCCAACGCAGTGTATAAAATCCCATGCAAGGACTACACAAAACACTACATAGGACAAACAGGACGTCAGCTAACAATCCGCATCCACGAACACCAACTAGCCACGAAACGACACGACCAGCTATCCTTAGTAGCCACACACACAAATGACAAACAACATGACTTCGACTGGGACAACACTGCTATTATAGGGCGAGCCAAACAGAGAATAGCCACGGAATTCCTAGAGGCATGGCACTCATCCACTGATTCTATCAACAAACACATCAACAAGGACCCAATATACCGGCCACTGCAGCGGATAGCAACTGACAACCGGAAGCGGCAGAGACAAGCCACTATAAATGCCGGGGGAAACTTCAAAGAAGCGCTTCACAGCAGGTTCCCAAGCACTCAGGATGTCACCTCAACAGGGGACGAAACGTTTGCAACAAAACTCCCAGCTCGGCGAACAGAACCACAACAACAAGCATCCGAGCTACAAATCTTCTCCCAATGTTTGAATACGTTTAAGGTGATTGTTGGAAAGTATAGGGGAGATGTCAGAAATATATTCTTTACAAAACGCGAGGTCGGTATGTAGAATGCACTGCCAGACGAGGAAGAAAGTATCAGAGATATTAGGGCCATTGAAGCAAATGTTGGACAAGAACATTACCAAATTTTGGGAGAAGATTTGTAGCTCGGGTTCACGTTGTTGTGGTTCTGTTCGCCGAGGTGGGAATTTGTGTTGCAGACGTTTCGGTCCCCTGTCTAGGTGACATCCTCAGTCCTGGGGAGCTCCTGTGAAGCGTTTCTGTGATGTTTCCTTCGGCATTTATAGTGATTTGTGTCTGCTGCTTCCGGTCGTTAGTTCCAGCTGTCCGCTGCAGTGGCCGGTATATTGGGTCCAGGTCGATATGCTTGTTGATTGAATCAGTGGATGAGTGCCATGCCTCCAGGAATTCCCTGGCTGTTCTCTATTTGGCTTGTCCTATAATAGTAGTGTGGTCCCAGTCGAACTCATGTTGCTTGTCATCTGAGTGTGTGGCTATTAAGGAAAGCTAGTCATGTCGTTTCGTGTCTCGTTGGTGTTCATGGATGCGGTTCGTTAGCTGTCTTCCTGTTTGTCCTATGTAGTGTTTTGTGCAGTCCTTGCATGGGGATTTCGTACACTACATTTGTTTTGCTCATGCTGGGTATCGGGTCCTTCGTCGTGGTGAGTTGTTGTCTGAGAGTGGCTGTTGGTTCGTGTGCTGTTATGAGACCTAGTGGTCGCAGTAATCTGGCTGTCAGTTCAAAAATATTTTTGATGTAAGTTAGTGTGGTTAGTCCTTTGGGCTGTGGCATGTCCTCATTCCGCTGTCTGATACAAGCAGCAGATACAAATTAGTATAAATGCCGGAGGAAACATCGCAGAGGCGCTTCACAGGACTGAGCTCCCACGCTTGCCACGTTTCCTCCAAAAAGCGAACCTCTGAATACACAATGTGTTCTGACAGCCCATTCAGCAGTGCTTCGTTGTATCAGCAAAAGCGAGAAAAGATTAAGAACAGTAGATTTCTCATTCTCTTATCATTTGCATCACAGACACTTTGTGAAAACATAGGATTGGATATTCTTAGTTCGAGTCGCAAGAAAGAGAAGGCACAACATACCCAAGATGAAAAGATATAGGAGCATGCACTTGAAGCATTGAATTTTTCTCT
The DNA here is from genome assembly GCF_020745735.1 of Hemiscyllium ocellatum. NCBI lineage: Eukaryota > Metazoa > Chordata > Chondrichthyes > Orectolobiformes > Hemiscylliidae > Hemiscyllium > Hemiscyllium ocellatum. The sequence goes on along the minus strand of NW_026867577.1, from coordinate 544,259 downwards.
GAACCTGGGAATGGTTCTATGTGCTTCACAAGCACCAATTAAGGAGTTTGGGATACTGCTTACTGGAGCTCAAAACAATTCAAGGTCGAATTGAAACACAAAAGTTTCTTAAGGTGACATCACAGGGTCATTGCGGACAGAGCATTTCCCCTTTTGGCAGAGGCAGGGACCAAAGTCTCAGCAAAAAGGAGTCAATTTAAGACTAAAATCAGGATGACTTTTTTTTCTCTCTCAGATTGTTGTTAATATTTGCAACTTCTTGCCAGAGAAAGTTGTGGGTCCAGAATCTTTGTCGTCATTGAAGTCTGAGATGTATCAGTTATTCATCAGTCGGGAATCAAGGGTACCAGAAAAAACACAGGAAAGTGGTTGCGAGGAATATTGAAACAGTTATGGGCTTGCTGTTTAGCTTAACTAAATTTAGGGTCTGAAAGGCCTACCCGTCATATTATCTCTTCCCGTCTTTATCTTGGCATTTCGATAACCTTCACTGTTTTCATCGCACTGTGTCACAAACGAAGCAGAAAGCTAACTGAGCTGCCCGATCCCAACAGCAGCACAACGGCAGCAGATGAAGATGGAAACTTAAAAGACTGCTCTCAAATGGTGGTGCATAAAATCAGCACAAATAAGAGCTCGGGAGGAAAAAGAAAACTTGAGAAACAGAAAAAGATTACGGGAAGAATTGAAAAGGGAGGGGGTGTTGGTGTGAGGCGAGTGAGAGACTCAGAGATCCGAGAGAGAGTGAGGAAGAGAGTAATCAGTTAGATGAAGCAAAATGGCGACGCCAGATGTATAGAGACAAAACGGGTAAAGGAGAGGGAAAAGCCGAGTGAGCTGCTGAGAAGATGACACAGCACAAAGGTGCAGAATTAAAGGAAATAAATGACAACGCCTTCCGGAATCCCAGGACGTCTCAGATGTTTCAACATACACACAATGAGTGCTGTCATTTTTAATAGTTGAGACAAGGCAGTGAATTTGCACAGCCAGCTCCTAATTTTAGCAACAAAGTCATGGCTTATCTGATCGATGGCTAGTTAACCAGGCATCAGAATGGTGCTATGCCTTCCGGGTGTCAGGGCCAGGCATATCTCAGAGCGGCTCAGAATAGACGCAAAGCGGAGAGGTGCCTTTACGAGATCGACATTAATATTAGAAACCACCACAGAGAAAGCAGAAAGGATAAGATTTTGAGGAGAGGATATGAGAAATAATATTCAGGTAGTTAAAGACTAGGCCCTGAAGGGAAGGTACATCGGGATTACTCCCGGCGCTAGATGCTAGTGATAATAAGAATATGAGGATAAAGTAGATGCATGTATCACTGAACAGCCGGTGCAGGAGAGAAGTACACATAATTTTGGATCATTGGAATCTCTTCTGCAGTAGAAGTTGCCTGTATAAGGATGGGCTGCACCTGAATTGATTGGGGCCTGGAGTAGGAGTGAATAATTAAACAGCATATGTTTCAATGCAAGAGCCTGACGGGTAAGGCAGATGATCTTAGGTCAAGATTGGAAACGTGGAACTGAGACATCATCGCAATTACAGAGATGTGGTTCAGGGATGGTTGGGACTGGCAGCTTAATATTCCTGGGTATACATGCAAGAAAAGGGATAGAAGGGGAGGTGAAGGTGGGGTGGGGGTGTTGCCTTTTTAACTGAGATAGCATGACAGCTGTAGTTGAGGGAGATTTTACCAGGGAGAACATCCACTGAAATTATTTGGGTGAAATCGAGAAATATGAAAGAGTTAATCACCTTATTAAGATATTACGGTAGACTTCCCAATAGTCAGCGGGACATTGAGACCCAAATTTTGAATGTGATCTCAGTTAGCTGATAAAAAAAGATAGGGTGGTAATGCTGAGAGTAGATTTCCTAACATAGACTGGGCTGTCGTAGTATTAAGGGATTGGATGGAGATGGATTCATCAACTGCGCAGAATACCTTTGTCTTCACTATATGGACATACCTTCTTGACAAGGAGCAAAATTGACCATCATTAGGAAATAAGGCAGTGTTGGCGACTGAAATTTCAGTGGGAGAGCAAGTGAGGCAAGTGATCACAATTATATTTTCGAAAAAAATATAGACCGGATTTCAAAGGTAAAGATCGAATGTGGAGTCAGGCCAGTTTTGACGGGATAAAGCAAGAAGTTTCAAAAGTTAATTGAGGTCTGATATTCTTGGTAAAGGGACGGCTGAAAAAAATGTGAAGCCTTCAAAATGAAATAAGGAGAGTTTAGATACATTATGTCCTGAATGCGGTGAAGGGCAAAACTGGTAGGTGCAGAGAATACTGAGTGACAAGTGAAACTGAGAATCTAAGCAAGAAAAAAATAAGGAAGCATATGTTAAGTATAACGAGAAGGAATCGAGTGAAACTTTACAGAGTATAAGGGTAATAGAAGTAGACTGAAGAGTGACAGACGAGAAAAATGGGACATGAATTAGATTTGGCAAACAGATTTGAGAAAAATTCAAAGGGCTTCTACAAATACGTTAGGGAGAAATAAATGCCGATATCCTCACCATAGAGGAGAGGTGGTGGACGTTTTGAAACATACAAAGATGAAAGAATCTCTGAGACTGTAGCAGGTAAACTCTGGACCTCTGTAGGAATATAGAGACGTGATTGCTGGGCTCCTAGCATAGATATTCGTACCATCAACACCCATTGATGAGGTGCCAGAAGACTTGATGAAGGCTAACGTCGTGCCATTATTCAAGAAAGGTGATAAGAAAACGGCAAGGAACATTGACCGTAGACCTTGACATCAGTGGTGTGCAAATTGTTGCCAGGATTCTGTGAAGCAAAATCTCCATGTATTTCAAAGGTCAAGCCCTGTTTATGGACTGTCAACGTGGCTTGATGCATGACAAATCATGTGTCATGAACTTCATTGATTAATTCATTATTTTTGTCGAGTTTGCTGAAGTACAGTGAAAAGCTCTGTTTATGATCCTTAAAGGCAGATCATAATAAACAAGGACATACAGACCAAAAAGACTTACATAGAAGCATACAGGTTACATTTACAGGCGCTCTAGGCGAGAACAATATTAAGAAGAACAACGTTATTTAAGGCTAGGGATTCCATTCTTTAACCAATTAATGGCCAGGAACAAGCTGTTCCTGAACCGACTGGTGCAAGTGTTCAGGCTTCTACATTTCCTGTCTGATGCAAGAGGTGCAGGAGTTCATTACCGGAGTATGATGGGATTATGATGATCTTGACAGTCTTTCCGTGGCTGTGAACGATATAAACGCCTTACATGAACCGACGGTTGGCTTCCCTGACGGTACAGGCTGTGCACATCACTTTCTTGTAGTTTCCTATGTTCCTGGGCACATCAGTTGCCATACGAGGCTGCGATGCATCTGGACCACATGTTTTGAAACGGTCCATCGGTAAATGTTGGCGAGTGTCCTTATGGAAATGACAAAAATTTCTGAGCCTCCTCAAGAAGAAGAGGATTTGTTATGCCTTAGTGACTCTTACAACTACATGGGGAGCCAGGACAATTTCTGGCTTATCGTCACTCTGAGGAACTTGACGCTGTCCACCCTCTCAAATTTCTTTCTGCCCCCACCACACTCTCTCTCCACCCAACTGTCACTCTCCCCACTCTCTCCCCCTAAATTTTTAACGCTATCCCAATATTTCCCTCCCCCTCTCTCCATTACCCCATCACAATTTCTCTCCATCCCTCTCTCTCACGCCCACCACACTCTCACACTCCAACCCGTCTCTCATACCCACCACACTCCCACTCTCTACTCTTTGGCTGCCTTGCAATTCACTCTCACTCCTCAACCACACTCTCTCTCCAACTTTCTACCTCCTCTTTATCCGCCCACCAATACGCCACCCCTTTCTCGTACCCGCCTCTCTCTACTCCATTCTTTTCTCCCTTCGCCTACTCGATCTCTCCACCGATTTTCTCTGCCCACCAATCTCTTTCCCTTCTCTCCACGCACTAACACTCTGTCCATCCCCTTCTCTCCTCCCCTCATCACTGGCTTTTCCCCTCTTCCCTGACACTCTCTCTTCCCCTCTTTCACCTCCCACACCATTCGCTCGCCTCTTCTTCACCCACCGCGCTCTCTCCCCTACATTCCCTCCCGCAAATTATCTCTCCCATTCTTCTCCACCAATCTCTCTCCCCCTCTTCCCACACCTCCCACCATTCTAGCACATCCTCTTCTCAACTCCCCCAAAACTCTCTCGCCCGATCTTCCTCCTACCCCACCACTCCCTCTCCACATTCTCCCTCCCTGACAATCACCCTTCCACTCCTCCCTCCTCCCCCACTCACTCTGCCCTTCTTCCCCAATCCCGCCAGTAATCTCGCTCACCCTCTTCTCCATTCCCCAAACACTGTCTCTAGTCCTCTTACCCCTTCCCCATTCTATCTCCGCCTCTTCCCCACACCGCTCTCTCTCCCCCTCTTTCCTCATCCACCCACCACTCGCTCACCATCTTGCCCACCATACTCCCCCCTCTTCCCCACCATTATCTCTTCTTTTTCACCCCTAGCCCATTCCCTCTCTCTCTCCCACTTGTCCGACTCCAGCTCACTCTCTCCCACTTCTCCCATCTCTCAACAATCTCTGTCCTCTTCCACCCTTTCCACATCACTCCCTCTTCCTACCTTCCACACTGCACCCACCACTGTCTTTCCCACTCTTCCCTCCTCCCATCACGACCAGCTCTCCCACTCATCCCCCTGCCTCCATCATTCGCTTTCCCCCTTCCCCCTCCCCCACCACTCTCTCTCCCCTCTTTGCCTTCAACTCAACATGCTCTCCCATTTCCCCCACTCCCCCACCAGTCTCTCTCCCCTTCTTCCCCTTTACCTTCAGCACACTCTCTCCCTTTCTTCCTCCCACAGCTTTCTCTCCCCCTCTTCCCCGTTCCCACATCAATCTCTCTACCCCTTAATTCACCTTCCCCACCACTCTCTTTCCGCTCTTCACACCTTCCCCACCGCTCTCACTTCGCCTCGTTCCCTCAAGATACACTCTCACCCTCTTCCGCCCTCGCACACTACTCTCTCTCCCCGCCTCTTCTGGCCAACACACCTCTCCCCCTTTTCAAACCATTCTCTCCCACTCTAACCCCTCACCACCACACACTCTCTCCTTCTTTCCACTCCCCATCATTCTTTATCCCCCTCTTTTCCCTCTCACAACCATCCTCTCTCCCCTCTTCTCCACACACTCTCACCTCTCTTCACACTTCAGCCCACTATCTCTCCCCCTCTTCCGCTAACACACGATTCTCCCTCCCTTCTTAACCCCTCCCCTAACTACACTCTCACCATTCCCCACTATTCTCGCTCCCCTTCGTCACCCCTCCCCACCACTCTCTTCCCCTCTTTCCGCCTCCACCCACCTCATTCTCGCCCCCTCTTCACCCCTCCCCCACTTCTCTCTCTCCCGCTATTCCCCATCCCAACCACCCTTTCGCTCTCTTCCTCCTTCCACCACCAATCTCCGTCCCCTCTTCCCCGTCCCCATCATTCTTTCTACCCATGCCCCAACACACTCTCTCCCCACTTCCCCAACAAACTCTCTCATCTTCTGTCCCCTCCTCTCCTGCCTCTCATACTATTCAAAACAGCACTCTCTCACCCTCAGCCTCCACCTCTCTCTCTCCCCTTCCCAATACCCCACCACTCTCTCTCCCCTCTTCGCCTTCAACTCAACACGCTCTCCCCACCTTCCCCACAACCCCAGCAGTTTCGCTCCCCTTCCACTCTACTCTCAGCCCAACATTTTCTCTTCCCCTCTTACCCCAATTTTCTCTCTCCCCTCTTCCCCCACCACTCTCCCTCCCCAACTTGGCCCTTTTCCTCTCCTGACAACTCTCTCTCACCCCTTTTCACACATAACGCCAACATTCTGTCTCCTCCTCTTCACACCTCCTGCAGCATTCTCAACCCCTCTTCACCCATTCCCACATCACTCGCTCTCGGCCTCTTCCCCTCCCCCACCACACATTCTCACTTGTTCTTTCCCGCACCACTCTTGCTCTTCTCTTCCCACCCCACTCTCTCCAACTCTTACGTCCTCCTGACCATTGTATATCCCCCTATTCCCCGCTCCCCCACCACTGCCTCTCCCCTCATCCCCACCTCTCTCTCTCACCCTCTTCCGCTTCCCTCATCACGCTGTCTCCAAATCTTCCCCGTCCTCGCACTACTTTCTCTCCTCCTCCTCCCCACCACTCTTTCTCACCCATTTCCACCACAGCTCTCTCTCCACTCTTACCCTGGCCCGACCAGGATCTCTCATGTCGTCCCCCACCAACCACTACTCTTTCCCACTCTTCTCCCACCAGTCTCTCGCCAGCATTTCCGCCTCCCCACCACAGCCTCTTCACCCTTTCCCCTTAACCAATCTCTCATCCCCTCTTCCCTTCCCTGAAAACTCGCCCTCCCCTTATCCCCCTCCTCTTCCCCTCTCTCTCCCCTTCCCCCAACTCTGTCTCCCCTCTTCTCCCAAGCAACATTACTCTCTCACTCCATCTTCCCCTTCCATTCTGTCTCCCCTTCTCCCACGCAACACTACTCTCTTCCCCTTACACCCTCCACGAACACTTGCCCTCCCGCTCTTCCCCACCACACAGTCTTCCCCTCTTTACCACACCACAATCTCTCACTCTCTTCCCCTTCTCCCACCACAACCTCTGCCACACTTCACCCTCTCCCCACCAACCTCTCTCGCCCACTTGCCCCTCCCCAACATTCTGCCTCGATTCTTCCCACAACAACTCTCTCTCTCCCCCACTTACCCCACGAGTCTTGCCTCACCTGTTCGCCCCACTAATCTCTCGCACTTTTACCCCAGTCCCACCTTTCACTTTCAGTCTCTTGTCCCTCTCCCCACCACTCTACCTCTTTTCGATCCACCTCTCTCTGCCATCTTACGTTCACCACTCTCCCTCACCCTATTTTCCCCACCACAAGCTGTCATCCTCTTCCTCTCGCCCCAACACTCTCTTTCCCTTCTCCCTCCCCGCAACTCTCTGTCTCCCCTTCCCTCCACAACTGTGTCCTCTTCTGCATGTTCCCAAGCACTCTCTCTCCGCCTCTTCCCCAACAGTCACTTTCTCCAATTCTGTTCTCCCGCACCAGTCTCTGTCCCTCTATTCGCCCCCACCACCACTCTCTCTCCCCCTCGTACACCTCCCCACCTCATTCCCTCCCATCTTCCGCTCTATTACACCACTCTTTCTCCCCCATTTTCCCCACCATACTATATCACCATCTTCCTCCTCCCCTACCACTCTCTCTCTCCCCTTCTTTCCACACCATGGTATCTTCCCCTCTTCACCATGAACTGTGTTGGCACAGTTTCCCCCTTTTCCCCATCCTCCACCAGTCTCTCTCCCCCTTCCTCTCTTCCCCAGAACACTCTCCCCACTGTTTGGGACAACACTTGTAGCTCGGGTGTTCGTTGTTGTGGTTCTGTTTGCAGACGTTTGACCCCTATCTCGGTGACATCCTCAGTGCTTGGGAGCCTCCTGTGAAGAGCTTCTGTGATGTTTCCTCCGGCATTTATAGTGAGTCCACTATTCCCGCCTCCCCCCACCACTTTCCCTGCCCTCTTCCTCGTCCCCACACCACTCTCTCTTCCACTCTTCTCCCTCAACACTCTCTCTCCCTTTCCTCTCTACCAACACTCTCCCTCCTCTCTTCCCGATCTTACACTACTAGTTTCCTGCCTCCTCACATCTCTCTTTGATCCTCTTCCCCCTCCCACACCACTCTCAACCTCTTTTCACCCCTCCCCACAGTGCACTCTCTCGCCCTCATGTTTCCTTCCCCTCCAATATTCACCCCACTGCCACCACTCTCACTCCGCCTGATGCCCCCACCACACACTCTCACACTCTTCCACCCTTCCACACACTCTCTCTCGCCCTCTAACACCCCACTACTTTCTCGTCTCCTCTTCCGCCCACCACCCCCTCTCTCCCCTCTTCCCTTCCACTCTCCCCCATTGTTTTCCCTTTCCATCACACTCGTTCCCTTCATTCTCTCTCCCTCTTCTGTCACACACCACCACTGCCTCTCCACTCCTCCCCACCACACACTCTCTCCGCCTCTTCACACCTCACCTCACCCTCTCTCCCCTCTTCCTCAGCCACACACTCTACCACACTTCCCCCACCACACCCTTCTCCCTGCCCATGTTAGCCCCTCCCCTTACCACACTCTCTCCCACTCTTCCCCCACGATTTTCTCTCTCCCCTTCTTCACCCCTCCATCACCACTCTCTTCCCCTTATTCCCCTCCACACACCACGCTTTCTCCACCTCTTCACCCCTCCCAACCACACTCTCTCCCCTCTTCCTCCTTCTTCCACCACTCTGCCCCCTTCTTCCTCCCTCCATTACTGTCTCTCCACATGAACAAACCACACACTCTCCCCATCTTTCCCCACCATACTGTCTCACCCTCTGTCCCCTCCCACAACTGTCCCCATCTTCATCCCAACACTTTCTGCCCTCCCCATCACCGCTGTCCTCCACTCTTCCTCAACCTTCTCTCTTCCCCTCTTCCCCACCCCACTCTACCCCCTTCCACAAAGTTCTCTCTTCCTCCTTCCCCTTCCTCTCTCCCCAGAACACTCTTTCACCCCTCTTAACCCATATCGACAACATTGTCTCTCCTCCTCTGCACCCACAACACCACTCTCAACCCTCTTCACCCATCCCCTCACCAATCGCTCTCAGCCTGTTCCCCCTCCACACCACACTCCCTCCGCCTCATCAGCTCTATGACACCACGCTCTCCCCCACTTTCCCCCAGCACACTCTCTCACCATCTTCCCCCTCATCACCACTATCGCCCCACCCTCTTCTCCAACACTCTCTCTCCCCTCTTCCCAATTCCACTTTCTCTCCCCTTCTTTCCCCTCCTGCAACAAGCTCTCTCCCCCTCTTGCCCCCAGCACTCTCTCCCCCCTTGCCACCAGCACTCTCTCCCCATTACCCCTCCCCAACCTCTCTCTCTCCCCTTTATCCCAACCTCTCCGCAACACTCACTCTACCCCTGTTCCCCAACCACTGTGTCTCGCCATGTTCACCTCTCTCCAACACTGCCAATCCCTCTTCCCAATCCCCACACCATCTCTCTACCCCTTCTTCGCTCCTCCCAAAACACTCTCTCCATCTCTTCACCAACCAATGTCTCTCCCCTCTTTCCCCTAACAACTGTCGTTCCCCTCTTCCCACCACAATTCTCTCATCACTACCCCCAGCACGCTCTCCACCTCTTAACCACCTCCCTCAACACTACATCTCCCCCGCTCTTCCATTCCCTACCACTTTTTCTCCCCCTCATTCACCCACCTCCACAAATCTCTATCCACTCTTGCCCCATCCACTTCAATCTCCCTGCACTTCCCCAACACTCTTCCACTCACTGTCCCCCTCTTTCGCCCACCACACTCTCTCTGCCCTTATTACCCCTCACCAAATCTCTGTCTCCACCATCCCCACCACTATCTTTCATCTCTTCCACACTCACCGCACCTCTATCTCTCCCCATCTTACCCACTCACCCATTGCTGTCTCGCTCCCACACTCCCTCCTCCCACTTGTGTATCTCCTCTTCACCCCAACACCCTCCCTACCACTCTCTCTCCCCTCGCCCCTTCCGGCACCACTGTCTCTCTCCTTCTCTTCCCGCCTTCCACACCCCACCACACTCTCTCCCGTCTTCTTCCCTCAACCCATCTCTCTCTCCACCGCTTCCACTTCCCCTCACCGCTCTCTCGCTGCCTCTTACCCACACATCCCGCCACTCTCTCTTCCCACAAACACTCTCTCACAGCCCTTCTCCCCACCCCTCTCTCCTACTCTTACCCACTGCCCCACCGCTCACACGCCTACTCTTTCCCCACCCGCACAACACTCTCACGGCCTCTTCAGCCCGTCCCCACCACACTCTCACGACAACTTCCCTCTCCCCTACCACTCTCTCCCCTCTTCCACACCACTACTCTCTCTTCACCTCTTCTGCCCATAATGTGCACTTCTTTTTTTCACTTCTACCCCAACACTCTCACTCCTACTTCACCCACCACTGTCTCCCCTTTTTACCCTCCCCACCACTCTTTCTAACCCTCTTCCCACCATCACTCTCTCGCCCCTTCATTCCCGCTCCGGCACCACTCTCTGTACCCCTCTTCCCCAATATCCTCTCTCCCTTCATCGCATCACCACTCTCTCTACCCCTCATCCCACTCCCACGCTCTCCCCCTCTCTTCCCAATCCCGCACTTTCTCCCTCTTAAACCCTCGTCTACCAGTCTCTCTTCCCCAGTTCCCACGTCTCCACCACTCTCTCTCCCCGTCTTGCCCCCTCCCCCATTCTTCCTCCTCTTCCCCGCTTATCCCATCAATCGTTCTCCCCGTCTTCCCCATCACCACTCTCTCTGCCTGTCTTCCCACCGCAACTCTCTCTCATCTCTCTCCCCAACACACTCTCTGTCCCTCTGATAACCCCTCTCCGACACTGTATCTTCTCTACTTCCCCATCCCCACCACACTCTCTCTCACAATCATGCACAATCACCCCCACAACTCTCTCTCCCCTTCTTGCCCCTCCACCCACCTCTCCACCACGTACACCCTCCACACCACTGCCTCACCCCTCTCTTTCCATCCTCCCTTTCACGACACCAATCTCTTCCCTCCTCCCTACCCCGAACACTCTCTGTCCTCATCTTCCTCGTCCTCCCACCACTATTTCTCCCCCTCTTCACCCCACCACACTGTCTGCACATCTTCTCCCCACTTCCTCTCTCCCACTTTCCCCACCCCCACCACTCTCTCTTCTCCTCTTCCCTCCGCCCACACCGTCACACTCTCTCTCCCCGTCTCCACACCACTCTCTCTGTCCCTCTTACCTGCTCCACCCATCACTCTTTCTTGCCACCACCATGTCTCATCTCTTCTCCCCAACATTCTCTACCCCCTTACCCGATATCCCCACCACTCTCACTCCTTCTCTTTCCCCACCTGCGCAACTGTGTCACGCTCTTTTCACCGCTTCCCCACCACTCTCTCTTGCGACCTCTTCCACCACCTTACTGTTTCCCCACCATTCTCTCTCCACCCCTTCTCCTGAATTCCCCCAACCCTCCTCCCTCTTTCCCTCTTGCCCCCAACACTGTCCATCCTCCTCCAACCCCAGCGCTCTCTCTCCCCTCTTCACGCCGGCCTCTCCGACAACTTTCCCTCTCCATTTTCCCAAATCTCTTTCCCCCTCGTCCCCGCAGTCCACCACTCTCTCTCCCCATTCCCTCACCACTCTCTTTCACGATTCCTCCCACTCCCTCCTTCTCTCCCAACACCCAACTCCCTCTGTCTGCCTTTATGTCTGTCTCCACTCCACACTCTTTCTCCGACACTCCTCGCTCATCTCACTCACTCTCCTTCTTCCAAGATTTTCTTTCCCCCCAATCTCTGTCTCTCCTTCCTCCCAAATCGCTCCTTTATTTGCAAACTCTTTTTCCCTTCTCTACCACTCTTGCTCTCTGTCCCCACTCCTTCTCTCCTCCCCACAATTCATCTCCCCCAGAATCTCTCTTTCTCTCCCTATCCCTATTGTCTCTCGCAGCACCCTCTCATTCTCTCCCCGGCTCTCACAGCCCCATGCTTTCTCTCTAATCCAGCCTCTCTCTCTTTCCCATTCTCATTCTAATCCCCCGCTTTCTCTCTACATTCCCACTGTTTTTTTCTCGCCCCTCTTTATTCTCATTCTCTCTGTACCCCCACTCTCTCACTCACTCCCACTCAGTCTCTGCTCACCATACTTTCTCTCGCCTCTCCATTCTCCCACCGCCTCTCGCCGCTCCTACTGACTCTTTTTCTCCTCCACATATTCTCTATATCACCCCTCACTCTATCTACCATCCCAAACTCTTCCTTTGCCGCCCACACACTCCACACAACTCTGGCTCTGTATCCAAATCTCCCTCCCTCTCCCTGAACACTCTCTTCGCTAATTACTCCCTCTCCGTATAAACTTTCTCCCACGCATTACTCCCTTCCTCCCCTTACAAGCTTTCTGTCTCCCCCAATTCACGGCCCTCTATATCCCTCCTCACTCTTTCCCCCGCCCTTTTTTCACACCCCGCTCTCTCTCTCTTGCCCTATTCTATATTCCTCATTCTGTCCATCTTTCTCGCTCCCCCACTTTCTCTCACTGACACCCACCGTCTCTCCACCCTCGTTCTCTCGCACCCCACAACTCGTTATTCTCTCCCTTCCCACTCTCTCCTCTCTTCCCTCTCCTTTCCCACTCTCAATCCCCACCTCCTCACCATCTCCCAGTCTGTCTCTCCCTCCCACAATCATAGAATCCCGACAGTGTGGAAAGGAACCCTTCAGCTAACAAGTTCACACTGATCCTCGAAGAGTAACCAACCCAGTCCCATTCCTCAACCCTTTTCTCTGCATTTGCCAATAACCAACAGACCTCTGAACACAATGTGTAATTTAGCATGGCCATTTCACCTAACCTGCACATCTTTTAATTGTGGAAGGAAAGTCATGCATGCGGCTGAAACCCACGTGTCCATACAGACAGCGGCACTGGAATTGAACACGGGCCAATTGCGTTTTGAGGTCGCAGAGCTAATCATTGAGCCACTATGCTCTTTCACTCATCCTCTCTGCCACACACGACCACACCATTACTCTCTCTCTTTGTCCCAATCCCTCTCCCACAAACTCTCTCACTCTCTCTCCCTAACCCTCTACACTCCCTTATTCCCGCGCGTCCGCTGATTATCTCTCTCGTTCCCTCTCTCCTGCTTCCTCTGTTTAACATTTTGTCTCGCTTCATCATTCCTTCCTCTGTCCGATTTTCTCACTGTTTCTCTCTTGCTCCCTCCCTGTCCCTCTGTCTCACTCTCTCTGCCTCCCACTGTCTCGCTGTTTCTTTCTATCCATCTCAGTGAATATCTCACTCTGTCTGTCATTCTCTCTCTCGTTCCATTCCTCCTACCCTCTGTCTGTCTTTCTCTCCCTCAGCCCGTCCTTCCCTCTCCCTCTGTCTGACTCACTCTCTCGCTCCTCCCTTCTCCAGATCTGAATGTCTCTCTATCACTGTCGCACCCTCACTCATCCATCTTCCTTCTCTCTGATTCGATCTTTCTCTCCATCACACACTCCCTGCCTCTGACTCTTTGCCTCTCTCTACCGCTACTAACATCCCTTTCTTCTATCTCTCTCTGCACACTCCCGACTCTTCTCTATCCTGCCTCTTCCTGTTTCTCGGCTGAAAATGTGTTGCTGGAAGAGCGAAGCAGGTCAGGCAGCATCCAAGGAAAAGGAGATTCCACGTTTCGGGCATAAGCCCTTCTTCAGGCTTATGCCCGAAACGTCGAATCTCCTGTTCCTTGGATGCTGCCTGATCTGTTGCGCTATTCTAGCAACACATTTTCAGCTCTGATCTCCAGCATCTGCAGACCTCACTTTCTCCTCTTCCTGTTTCTCTCCTACCCTCCTCTCTTTCTGTTTGCGTCCCTCTCTCTTTCCACTGCCTGATACTCTTCTCCCTCCCCTATTCTTTTTCACTGACTGACACCCTCTCTGCTTTGCTCACTCTCCCTCTTGCTCTCTCTTTCTCCCCTACCTCCCTCGATTTCTCTCTGATTGAAACTTTCTCCCTTCCTCATATCTGACACACTGTCGCTAGTCCTTCCCTCTCCCTCTGTCTCATAAACGGGGTTGGGAGTGTAGAGAGGTTACTTGGAAGTAGAGAAGATGGAGAAAATTGATGTTTGGGAGGAGAGAGAAAATGGCGGAGAGATGTAAAAGTGGAAGGTAGACAGAAACAGGAGGAGCGTAAGTAACTAGGTGACAGGGAGAGAAGTGTGGAGGCAGGTGGAAAAACCGAGGGGTGAGAAAGGGAGAGCGAGAGAGATAGAGAGAGAGAGCGAGAGATAGAGACACACACACAGTGGGAAGACAGACTGTGAAAGGGAGAGGGGAAGTGAAAAAGAGAGTGTGTAGACAGGGAGAGAAATGAGCATAAACAGAGGAAAAGGAGAAGAGCACAAACTGCAAGAAAGGGGCGGGAGTCGTACAGCGAGAGAGACAGAGAAAGAGAGAGAGTGGGAGAGAGAGCTACAGAAGAATGTCGTTGATTGGAGATGGGGGGAGCGGAGTAGAGAGATGAATTCTGCTGAACGCCAGGTCGGAGTGCGGGACCCAGAGGTGAAAGCATGGACAGATAGACTTAAACCAAACTCCTGAACGTAGACCCAGGTCCCCTATCCGAGCCTGAGGACCAGGGTTTGGGGCTGTGTCTGTCTCTTTCCAGCTCAGATTTTTGAACACGCAGAGAAACAATAACATCGTTCATTCTGCTGCTTGTCTCTTTCTACTGAACATTTTTATTGTTTACAAATTGAAGTCGTCGATACAGTCCGTAGGATGGTGCAATTTCTCATTTGGAGAAACGTGGAAATGTATCCCTGTAACCACTTGTGGGACACTTTTGGACAAACCAACCCTTAACCTAAGTTTATTACTGTAGCGACAGGCTCTTCATTGCTGAACAATTGAACTAAATTGGGAAAATTCCGCATGGATAGATTAATGTGTGGATTTCATTGATTTATGGATTGATTAATGAGGGGATTTCATTGTTTGATAAATATGGTAGAAAGGATATATCAGCAGATTCTTCAACTGCTGTCTGAACTTAGTCTGGGTCACGACATAAATCGCAGTGTTTGTGCAGCAACTGAGGAGCTGCAGCATAAAGCCCAATTCCCGCACAAAGGGGTGTAGATACACAGACCAAAACCCAATATTATACATCCGGTACCATATGGAACGCACCATTAATATTGACCATAGCAGGATAAAATTGGCCGAGATCACAAACAATAAAATGATGGATTTTTTTCGATTTCTCATTTCTGTGTCAGATTGAGCGTCTCCACTGGTGTGAGCACGGAGTCTCCTGCGGGATCGGCTGCTAACTAGAATGTATCTGACGGTGAAAACATTGAGCAGCAGAATCAGGAGAAATGGGATGGCCGGATTTAAAATGTTGTGAAGGAACTCTATTGCGACCCAAACACGGGAGTGATAAACAGCGTATGTTATATGACAAAACCATGGAATGTTCTCCAACAGGTAGTAACCTTCAAGCATAAAATACCAGAAAATGTTTTTTAAACAGCTCAGGATAGTCACTGTTCCAAGAACTATAGCCGCCGTTTTCTCACTGCAATATTTCCTTTTCATTTTCTGGCAAGAAACAGCCACAAAACGATCAAAAGTGAAAGTAACGGTGAACCAGACAGAACAGTCAGTGGCTGCATAAAGCAGGACGGCGTGAATATTACACACGCGGATGAAGTACAAGAAATAAAACTGTTCCCGATAAACAATCGGAATGCATTTCAACATCACATCGAGAACCATGACCAGTAGATCTGCCACGGCCATGGCCCCCAGGTAACGAATGACACATGGAGACAACCCACAATCTTTAGAAAGCAGGACGTAGATCGTCATTACGTTAGCTGTGAGGAAGGAAACCAAATAAATTATACACTACCTTGAAGGCAAAGTGACCTGTTTTACTGAGGAGCAGGAAAATGGACCTCATTTCTGATGAACGGCTCATGCTCAAAACATCGATTTTCCTGCTGCTCGTATGCTGCCTGACCTGCTGTGCTTTTCCAGCACATCTCTAAACTTGATTCTGATCTCCCGCATCACCAGTCCTCACTTTTCCCCAGTGTTTTGAGGACCAGTGAGGTTTTCAGATGTGTTGCTGTATTCAGAGATTTATTCATGTAATTAGAGCAAAAGTTAATATTGGGAAGGTCTGAATTACTGACAAAACTGTGACGTAATTTACCAGACCTCTCACTCCCAAAACACACAGAGACAGATCCAGAAGAACGAATGTTTTCTATAGCATTCCCACACATCCGATCATTCGAAAGCAGACACAGGCCACTTCGTTCCAGTTGTTAATATGAAGGGTGAAAAAGTGGCTGCACTGAAGGATTCGCTCCCAGTTCCTTGACGACAAACAGAGGTTGGAAATTTCTGTCTGTTAGTCCAAGTTGTGGATGCGAGCAGAGGGTAAACGCATTATCCCATTTAACTGCTGGACGGTCTTCAGAACAATGTCCCATTCTCTCTGGAATGTGATCTCTTCCCTCAGGATCTTAGCCTTTTTATCCTGAATTTACTGACATCCGGCAGTTGACAAAATAATGTCAGGAATCGAACATTCGGGAGAATGTTTAAGGGAATGATGGTTACTGAATGTTCTGGGGAATGACGATTTTAGAATATTCCATTGAATAGCAGTGATAGATTTAGATTAGATTACCTACAGTGCTGAAGCCATTTGGCCCAGGAAGTCTCAACTCTCTGAAGCGGATCCCACCCGGACCCACTCCACAACCCCATCCTTACCCTTGAGTAATGCACAGAGCACCATGCACAATTTAGTATGGCTGATTCACGTAACCTGCACATCCTTTTATTGAGGGAGGAAACAGGAGCACTTACAAAAAGTCAACACAGACAGGGGTGGAATTTGCAAACACAACACAGATAGTTGCCCATGGTGGTAATCGAACGTGGGTCCCTGACGTTGGAAGGCAGCAGTGCCAAACACGTATCCTCCGTGCCCCGACATAGAATGACCACGAGAACGTTCTGGAAAATGTCAGTTCAGGAACGTTCCAGACAAAGTTGGTTATAGAATGTGCTGGGGAACATTATTTATAGAATGTTCCAAAGAACATAAGTTACAAAATGATCCTGTGAATGTCAGTCATAGAATGTTCCAGAGAAAATCAGTTATAGAACGTTCCCGAGAAATTCAGTTATAGAATGATCTGGAGAACGTCAGTTAGACAATGCTCCAGAGAAAGTCAGTTAGAGAATGATCCAGAACAAGTCTGTTATCTAATTTTCAGTTGTAAAATGCTCCAGAGTGGAGAACGTTGGCTCTGTAATGTTCCAGAGAATATCAGTTATGAAATGTTCTGGAACAAGCTGATAATAGAATGTTTTGGAGACCATCGATTATACTACGTTCCCACAAACGTCAGGTAGAGACTGTCCCGGAGTAGGTTAGTTGTAGATTGTCGAATATGGAATATTGGTTGTAGAATGCTCTGTGTAATGTTGGTTAATGAATGTTTTGCATAAAGTTGGTTATATAATGTTCCGAGGAATGTTCGGGTATAGAATGCTTCAGGGAATGTCAGTTACAGAATGTTCGAGAGGAAGTGGGTTATAGAAAGTATCGGAGAACGTAGATTATAGAATGTTCTGGGAATGTCATGTCATGTCATGTTCTGGGAATGTACTGTTATGGGGAACGTCGGGCACAGAATGTGATGGATTCATAAAGGCCCACATCACAAAGGACCTTTGGCTCATTACGGTTGTGAGACCCACTCAAATATATCCCCAAACTCAATCGAAGTATCACCTTGTACACAAAAAAAATAAGAGGTCAGAAATGTTATATAAGATCCTCTTTAATGATTATGCAGTTGTTATCCTTACTCAGCTATTTTTCCCCAACTCACTTTCAATTCTCGCATTCCCAGGTTTAAAATGTTCAGAATATTCAGTTCCCAGTATTGGTCACCCTGTCTACCTAATATTATTAAATCGCATTCATTTCCCTCAATGCATGCACTCATTTTCTCAGTCTGTTTTAAGAATACAACAGACATTCTGATAGAATGACTTCCATTCAGCTTTCTAACCTATTATTTCATGCTCCATTGTCTCCATTATTTCTCACTTTGCGGTGTCAGGAAACAGTTTGATATCATCATGCTCACAGAATCAGACTTGATAGTTAATGTTTCATGAAGCCCTGTCACCATCCCTGCATATATCCTGTTCCATTGGCAGGACAGACTCACCAGTGGTGAGGCGCCATTGGACACAGTCAGGGAATGACTTACCCTAGAATTTCCCAACATTATTTTCAACAACAGGAAATTGCATGGTAACAGGTCAGAGATGGTCAAAGAAACTTCGTTATGATGGACATCTACTACACTCCACACCTCATACCCAAGATTTTGAAATCAAACTAACATTGAGCTGGGTAAAGACACAGCACGTGCTCATGGCGTTGTGCTGCAATGATCATCACCAAGAGTGTCCCTATATTTCCACCACTCACTGAGCAGGGTGAGGACTCAAATACACAGCAGCAAGACTATGGGGAGTGAAGGGGGAATGAACATGTGGGAAGCGTTCTCATCAGAGTACTTGTCACAGGTGGACATTTCCCTAACAGCATCTGTCGGAACATTTGCCATTGGTCCTGTTGGAGGTAAAGTCTGTGCATCGTAATGAACATACTCCCCACTGTGTTAAATGGTCCTACCTCCCGCGCTTCAGGCCAAACGTCCAAACCGTCGAGAAATGGAAACTGGGCATCCATCATGCTCTGTGGTTATCATAGAGTCTGTAATTAGACAAGCAATTGACAACAAATTGGTAGATGGGTTATAACGTGCGTGAATGCTAACCTGTGAATTTTTCAGGATGAATTAAAGGCTGCATCACACGTAAATGGAGAGATATTACACGACTTAATGATACAGTGTGTACTGGAGGGTTGACTCTAACCCGTTCAGACATGGGAACTGTTGCTCCATCTTCCTCATGCAATACTCGCTGATGTTCTCAGTGCCTTACTTGCTCTCCGTACTGATGGCACATTTTGATCAGATTGCTTGACGTTGGGTGTGGTGAGGGGAGAGTGATTTGAGCTGTGTATCAAGGGAACGGCCTTTATCTGACAGGCCATCCTTTGTTTCTGCATGGGGAACAAAAGACGTTGGGAACGGCTTACTGCTTCTGAATGAAGTGGCTGTGGCTGCAGCCAGGAAAGCGGGTGTTCACAAGCATCATGTCCTGTGCTTAGAAACACTGCAACATTAATGGAGCTAGACATGGACGGTCCAATCGCAAGATTGAGAACATAAACTAAAGGCATTAACAGATCAGCTGAAATTGTTAGTTATGTCACATTCCTAATCCACCACACCGAACCATTAACCCAGAGGAGATACCCGTTCAGCACAGTGCACAGTGTCTATCAAGATCAGTTTGATCCAACCAAGCAATCTGACACATGCAGAAAACTGCAGCCCACAGAAGTATATTGATCTATGAACACGGACTGGATGTCTGTCCAGCTCTGGGAGCTATGCAGATCACAGCATTACATTGATCAGTAAACTTGCACTTGGAGCTGCGCAGGCCGTTTCAGTGCATTAATCTATAAACCTGGACTGGATATCTGTCCAACACTGGAAGCTATGCAAAGCACAGCAATACACTGATTTATAAACCCGAACCAGATATTTGTCCAGCACAAGGAGCTATACAGATCACTGCAGTGCATTGATCTATAAACCCAGACATGATATCTTTCCAGCACAGGAAGCTTTGCAGACCACAAAAGTGCAATGATCTTTAAACCTAGACTAGAAATCTGTCCAACATCGGGAGCTACGCAGACAACAGCAGTGCATCGATCTACAAAATCAGATTGGATTTATGTCCAGTACAGAGAGCTATGCAGACCATAACAGTGCATTGATCTATAAGTCTAGACTAGATATCAGTCCAGCAAATGATTTTATGCAGATCACAGCAGTACAAATGTATTCAGACCTCTCTGCTTGAAGCACTTTGGAAGACTTTGAAATTAATTTTATCGCATTTTATCGAAAATTTAACTTTTTTATATACCCTTCCAAAATATACAGAGAATGGATTGAAATGACCTGAGAAAAGCCCAATTTTAGCAAATGGGCCAGCAGTGAGCTTGTTAGAATCATGCAGACATGGAGTAATAGAATCCCACAGCAACGAAACATGTCCTTTGGACCAAATTGATCCAAACCTCCAAATTGATGATCAAAACCTCCAAATATGCTACCCCATTTTCCTGCACTTCGCCCAGCTCCTTCCTAATCTTGTATATCAATGTATTTGTCCAAATGCATTTGAAATCTTTCTAATGTACCCGCCTCAATCTCTTCCCCGGGTAGTCACTCTGTCGGCGTACTACTCGCTGTGTAAAAAGTTAACCATGTTGTACCCTTTCAGTCTTTCCCCACTAACATTAAAATGATCCTTCTCACCCTCGATTCCCACATGCTAAGTAAAAGACTGGAAGTGTTCACACTATCCATGCCTCTTATGATCGTATGCACCTCTAAAAAGCCCCCTCTCAGTCTTCTACGCTCGAAAGAAAAGCAAACCTAGCTTGTCCAAACTCTCCCTGTAGCTCAGACTGTTGAGCCCAGGCAACTCTCTTGTAAATTTCTTCTGCACTCCATTCAGTTTAATAGCATCCTTCCCTTAACAATTGGGAAATAAGGCAGGGTAATTGACTGAGTCGTTAGAGTAGGAGCAAGTTGGGACCAGTGATTAAAGTTATCATAATTTTAATATAATTCTGGAATAGGATAGACCTGGTCAACAAGTTTACGTTATAATCTTGTGCAACGTCCATTTAGACAGCATTAGGCAGGAACGTTGAAAAGATGATTGGGGGAATTATTCACAGGTCTTCTGGTATGTGGGAGTCTTCCAAAAGCAATATAATGAGAGGTCAGGGACAACTTGTTCCTGTCAGTGTGAGGGCAATGTCAGCAGGATTAGGGAACAGGACATTGCAGAAAATATTAAGGCTCAAGATAAGGAATAAAATGTATAGGCTGTTGGGATCAAGGGAAATCCTCAAGGAGCAGCGGGATGTACACTGATGGGAGAAACCACGAGATTGAAAAGGCGGCATGAGACAGTTTTGGCAAATAAAGTTGACAAGAATCACAAAAGATTCCACAAGTATATCATTGGCAATGGAGTAACTAGGGAGCGAATCGGCCCCCTTAAAATTCAAAAGTCATCTTGTTATGGAGCCACAGGGGATGATTTCCCTCGATAACATTTATTGCCACGTGAACTCATGTGAGGTCAATGTAAAGTCTACAACTCTCCAGATGTGACGCAATCTTATAGACATTGTTTCCCTCCCCCTCAAGGGACAGAATCTTGGTACAAAGCTGAAAAATAAAGCAAATGCAGTAAAAATGGAAAATGTTACGGCCCTTCCTGTTAAAGTGGAAAAACACAGAAACACAGTTCACAGTTCAATGACACAGTTCAGAAGCGCCTCGCCATGCTGCGTTCACACTCTTCGCAAAGACTCGACCAATCTCGCTGCCTTACAGCATGTTCCAGCCTCGATGGGTGACGTCGGACACTAATATATCACTTCAGTATTTGCTGAGGAGAAAGGCACGGAAGCTCAGGAACTCGGGAAATTAAATCTCTGTCATGATATTTCGAAATGATGCCACATTACAGAAGAAATAAAATGAGGGGTATGAAAAGGATAAATGGACAAAGTTTCTACCCTGGGGTGGGGGAGTCCGGAAATAGATGACATAGGTTTAGAATGAGAGGAAAATGGCATAAAAGGGATCTAAGGGACAAACTTTTCATGCAGAGGATGGTACATGTATGAATGAGCTGTCAGAAAAGTAGTGGATTCTAGTACTTTTGCAACATTTATAAAGCATCTGGATGGGTAAATGAATAGGAAGGATTTCGAGGCATATGGGCACGATGTTGGCAGATCGGACTAGATTGGGTTGGGATGTCTGGCCGGCATGGACGAGTTGGACTGAAGGGTCTATTTCCGTTCTGTAAATCTCTATGACTCTATGACTCTAAGAAGTGCTGGA
Organism: Hemiscyllium ocellatum; assembly: GCF_020745735.1. Taxonomy (NCBI): domain Eukaryota; kingdom Metazoa; phylum Chordata; class Chondrichthyes; order Orectolobiformes; family Hemiscylliidae; genus Hemiscyllium; species Hemiscyllium ocellatum. The sequence goes on along the minus strand of NW_026867577.1, from coordinate 522,445 downwards.
GGTCTGAAAATGCATGACCGTAGAAAAATAACTAGGATCTGATTGTCTATTCCAGGTCATTGTGAGAAGCTTTCGAAAAAATTGTAGGGCCATTAGCTGAAACATTTTTGTTATTCTCTAGCGTTACGCTGAATGGTCCCTGGGCCAGAAACATTAGCTCTGATTTTTCTGCACAATTTTTTCAATGGTATGATGCAGACTGGAGTTTTGAGATGAAAGGATAGACAGAAGAGTCTGGGATTATTTTTCCCATTTGCTTGGGATGCGAAGAACATATCGCGGCTTATAAAAGCCTGACGTGCATTGGTAAGGTGAATAGTTAAGTCTTTACCGATGGGAGAAGTGTCCAAAACCAGACAGCATCGGTTGAAGATGAGTGGCGAGAAATTTAAAAGGGATCCAAGAGGCAATTCTTTCTCAGAGAGGATGGTGTTAACATGTAACACGTTGTCAGGAAAAGTAGTACAGGAGAGTACAACTATAACACTTAAAATTCAATTAAATGGAGACATGAAGTGAAATGATTAGATGGGGTGTTTGCTAAACGCAGTCAAATAGCACGAATTCAGTTTACGAAATCTGGTGAGCATTGACGAATTTGACTCTATTATCCCCCTTTCATTGCCAATTCTTCAATGACCTCAATTCATTTCCACGTCAAAAATCCTCTTTAAATACTTGCAATGATCTCTGAACTTTCTTGAATAGAGAATTCCTGTGGTGCTTCAGACCACAGCGGCTGCAGCAGCAAACCTGTATTCAACCACAATCTGCAACTTTTTTTTGCCCGGAATAATCCTTGAGTTCACTATTACCATCATGTATGGTTCAGTGACGAGTGTGGATAAACATGCCAGACTCAGAACCATGTGTACCTAAAACTGATGATACCTTGTTGAGGGTCCGGGTGCTCCAGTTTCGTCCTACAATCCGATTATCTGTAGGACAGGTGAATGGGTCTAGCTAAATTTGCGATAGTGTTAGGTGCATTAGTCAGGGTAAAATACGATTGGGGAGTGGGTCTGGGTGGGATCGTCTCCGATGTGTCGGTATGGATTTGTTCGGCATAACGGCCTGTTTCCATGCTGGAAGGAATCTGATCAGTCCAACACTCTGTGGTTCTGCCGCATCCATTCATACATGGTGATGGACTATTAAACAAATCACAAAAGGAACTAAAGGAAAGTGTTCCACAAATAGATCTACCGTAAATAATGGAGCAGCTCTGCACATTAGTGTAACATGAGGATGTAATATCTGCACAATCCTCAGCCAGTAGTTTTGAGACAGTGATCCACCTCACCCTCATCATGATGCCCACAGAGTCATAAATGACAGACTACAACTAATTCGATTCGCTTCACATGACATGAAGATACAGCTGAACGCAGTAGGTGTGACAATGGCTATGGGCCTCAACACGGTTCCTGATGTTTCATTCCAGCTCCAACTCTAACAGCTACCTGTCAATTTGAAAAGTTACTCAACTATGTTCAGGCCCCCAAGAGAAAAAACCATATTATCTGAACAATTGCCACTTCCTCAGTTCCCATCATGACAAGTAGATTGGTGAAAATGTCTTCTTGACACAGCACAGAAATAATCCACATAGTGTGATTTCGAACGTGGAGAATGGACTATCAGGGAAATGTCACTGGATTATTAATTCACACAAGTTTATTGCTGTGGAAGCTGGTGAAAGTCGCAAGCACATACATAAATGTGAAGATCTCAAAACTGGTGTCAGTGACAGTGACATTGTTGATGGCAAACTCTAATTTGCTTCACCAATGGCCTTTCAGGAATTGAATGTCCCATGCTTCCTTGGCCTAGTGTAAAAGTGACTCCAGACACATAGATGTGTAACAAAATCTTCAATGGTCACCGAAACGGTCAAGCAAGACACTCACTTGAATCAGACTGCTCCGAGGTCTTAAAGGATCAAACTGGAATGAACACACGACCTGTCTCGAGAAACGACACGGGTAACAGAGTTGTGGCGAACCTGTGGAGACGTCCTTCCTTGTTTCAACATTTACAGAACTTTCCTGCAGACTGCACAGAAATATCGGGAATGGAGTCGGCTATTCAACACATTGAACCTCCCCCATTCTAGTTCATTGTCGAACATTTCCTCAATGCACTTTACCCACATGACGTTCATATCACATACGGTCGAAGAGTATGGTGTTGGAAGGAAAAACAATTAATCTTTTGTGAGGCACGTTATTCAGTGACTTCTGGAAGTCCAGATACAATGCACACATTGGATCCTTTTGGACCACCGTGCTTGTCATATTAACGAAAGGTAAGTCAGTCAAATAACAATTAATCCATCATAAAGTCATGTGCTCTGTGACGGAATGTGCTTTGACTTTGACAATCTCCAGTTATTATGAGGTTACGCTCGACCTTTTTTCCCCAGTGAAGTTGGGGAACTTATTCTAAATTCTTCCCTTTCTGTAACCCCTATGTTCTTCATCAATTCATGTGTGACAGAAACAAGGTTTTAAAAGATCAGTTTCGATTGCTTTGTAAGAGGCAGGAATGGAGTCATTCTGTTCCTGGCTTACACGCTCGATGGGCTGAATGTTCCTGGTGTTCTGTCATTAGAGTCTCCATGGGCTGAACTTTCTGCTCCTGTTCCTGACCAACTCGCTCAAGATCTGAATACCCACGTGTTGCTGTGGGAAGGTTGGTGGATTTACGAAATCTTCCTCTTGCGGTGCAACATTTCGATGGTCTGAAGGATCTCCCCAAATTCATTCATAACAGGTAGGAGATACTGAACAGTCTCGTCAGATATCGCTGAAAAGAGATCAAGGTGTTGTAATGCATGCATAGAATCATATTACAGAGCTCCAGTAACAGATAATGGTAGTGCACTATGATAGGCTAGTTAAATAATTGATATTTAAGCTAATGCTAAAGAGATTGTGGTGTATGTGATCGGTCAACTCCAGTATAGTGAACCAGAGTCGTAGAAGATGATTCGTTTCGAAAGCCAAATCAAGCTAGTGTATTTAGTTACGTTAATGCTGTCAGATAAGCGCGGGTACCATGACTAAAAAAACCTGCAGAAAGACACACGACTGGTGAGCAAGCGGGGAGACTACCTTCTGATTGCCACAGATTTTCTTTGCAATTAAACATTTAGCTTGGTGAAAGATTTTCAGCATCTCATGTTAATTCTCAGAGTATTGAGCGAAATTTCCACAACTCCAATTCCAGTGGAGGTGGGACTATTACAAAATGGATGATTTCAACCTGGACCAGACTGGGACCAATGCCCTTGGGAGTGCTTTTGCTCATGCTGTTGATGAGAGTTGAATCTAATATGTTGGTGGTTGGAAACGTAATGAGGTGTTTAGTAGATAGTAAAGACGTAATAATTAAACAGTGTTAGGATCTAGATAATGTAGCTGAAAATGTGTTGCTGGTTAAAGCACAGCAAGTTAGGCAGCATCCAAGGAATAGGAAATTCGACGTTTCGGGCATAAGCCCTTCATCAGGAATCATCTAGATAATGTAGTCAACATGATTAAGATGAAGTTTAAGCAGGTTACAAATGATGAACACATAGGAACACGTGGTCTGAGGTGAATTTGGTTTCATGCAAGAAGTGTGGTAGGGAAGACAATTTAACTAAGGGCTTGAATTACTGATACTTGGTTGAGGCAAGGGCAAGATTGACATCTAAACATCCCAGGTATCGATGTTTCAGGCAGGGTAAAGAGGTGAGGTAAAAGGGGTGGATGAATTGCATTACTAGTTAGAGAGGTTATCCCATCTATGCTGAAGGAGGGTACGATGGAGGATTCGAGCAGGGAGGCAACATGGGCAGAGGTCAGAAACGAAAAGTGTGTGAGCAATAATGGGGTTGTACTACAAGCCTCCCAACATCGAGCGTGTGAATGAGGTACAAATGTTTAAACAGATTATGGAAAGGTATCAGAGCAGTAGGCTGCTGGTGATGAGAGATTTGAATTTTCCCAACGTTGACTGGGATTCACGTAGTGCTTGAGGATTGGCTGGAGCAACAAATTTGTAAGGAGCGTCCAGGAGGGTTTTATAGAGCAGTATGCAAGTACTTCAACACCGGAAGGGACCACACTGGGCCTGGTCTTGGGGAATGCTCCCAGCCTGGTGTTTTAAGATTCAATAGGCGATTACTTTATGAATAGTCATCACAATTCGGTAAGTTTTAGAATATCCATTGACAAAGACAAGGGTGGTGCTGAACGAAGCATCTGAAATTGGACGAAGGACAACTGTAGCAAAATTTGTCAGGAGATGGGGAGTGTAGATTGAGAGTAGCTATTTGTGGGTAAATCAACTTTTGTTGTGAGTGGCCTTTGTGGAAGATTGACTAAAAGACAAAACAGATTTGTCCCTGTGAAAGTTAGGGATAAAAATGGCAAGATTAGGTAACAATGGATGACAGGTATAATTGTGAGACGAGCAAAGAAGAAAATGGAAGCATACATAAACTCCAGGCGACTGAAGACAGACGTATCTTTGGGAGAATATCGGTCAAGAACGTCCAATCTAAAATGAGGAATTAAGAGAGCTAAAGTGTGTCACAAAATATCTTTATCATCAATGATTATGGAAAATTCCAATCCCTTTTATTCCCATACAAGGAGCAAGACCTTAATTAGAGAAAGGCTTAGTCCACTGAAGGACAAAGAGGTACGTTAGTTATGAAGTCAGAAGAAATAGTTGAGATTCTGAATGAATACTTTGCATTGCTATTCACCGAGGAGAGGGTATGAATTATATTTAAGTTATTATAGATGCTTCATTACTCTAGGTCAGGACGGCATAAGGAGGGAGGAGGTGTTGAATGTTTCAGAAGGTACAAATCCGCAGGTCCTGATAGGATTTATACCACGTTACAAAGGGAAGCGAGGGAAGAAATACCTAGGGATTTAAAAACAGCTTTTCAGGATTATTTTACACGAGTGAGGTCTCGGAGATTTGGGGAATTTCTAATGTTCTCCCCTGTTTTAAGAAGGGCAGCAAGGATATTCAAAGTAATTACAAACCGGGGAACCTGATGACGTGGTAAGGGAGTTACTGGAGAATATACTGAGGGACAGGATCTGTTACGTTTGAAGAATATGGGTTTATCAGTGATAGGCAGCATGGTTTTGTACAGGGAAGATCATGCCTTAGCAACTGAATAAACTTTGAGGAAGTGACAACATTGATTGATAAGGGAAGGGCTGCAGAAGTCATTTACATGGACTTGAGCAAGGGGTTTTATAAGGATTTCCATGGTAGGCTGATGGAGAAAATGAAGTTGCATGGCTTCCACGTTGTACTATCTAGATGGACAGAGAACTGGCTTGGCGATGGAAACAGATAGTAGGAGTGGAAGTTAGTTTTGGATAATAGAGAACTGTGACCAGTGGTGTTTTGCACACTAATGCATGTATAGACCACTGTCGGTTGTGATACACGTAAATGATCTGGACGAAGAGATAGATGGTCAGATTTGCAAGTTTGCAGATGAGACTATGATTAGTGGACAATTAGCTGACAATGAAGGCGTCCCGAAAATAATTTAGTAGAATATTGATAGATTGGAGAGTTAGGGGAAGGAATAACAGATGCAGATCAATCCGGGCAAATGCGACGTGATGCATTTTGAAAGATCCAATTCTAGAATGAATTACACGGTAAATGGAAAAGCCCCGGGGAACACAGATGCACAGAGAGCTCTGGGTGTTCAGGTCCACTGTACCCTGAAGGTGGCAACGCAGGTCGAGATAGAGGTCAAGAAGGCATTCATCATGATATCCTTCATTGAACGGGGGACTGAGTGCAAGAGTTTACAGATCATGTTACAGTTGCATGGAACTCTGGTTCGGCTACATTTGAAATACCGGGTCCAGTTCTGGTCGCCCCATTATTAGAAAACAGTGGATGGTTTGGAGGGGGTACAGAGGACGTTCAAAGGGATGTTGCCTGGTATGGAGGGCACAAGTTATGAAGAAGGTTTGAGGAGATTAGGATTATTATCGTTTGAAAGGTGGAGATTGATGCAGGATGTGATTCAGGTCAACCTCTCAGGCAGGGAAAAGTGGTTCGAGCGATGCAGCTACTGTTTACGAAAGAAGTTGAATCTCTTGTCAAGAGGAAGAAGAAGTTTTATGTTTGGATGAGACGGGAAGGCTCAGTAAGCGCGCTTGCGAGTTACAAGTTAGCCAGGAAAGACCAAAAGATTGAACTCTGAAGAGCCAGGAAAGGAACAAGAGAAGTCATTGACAGGTAGCATCGTGGAAAGCACTCAATCATTCTCTCAGTATGTCTGTAATAAAAGAATGATGTGCCAAAGATTAGGACAGTAATGAAAAAAAATTGCCACTGAAGTACAGTAGTGAAAAGTTTTGCGTGATGTCAGACGATATCAATGAATTGCTAAAGGAATATTTTCGTCAGCATTCACAACGAAAACAAATACTGTTGTCGAGAATACTGAGATGCAAGCTGGTGTTCAAGATTCAATTGAGGTTCAAAAGGAGGAGGTGTTCGAAATTCCGGAAAGTGTGAAGTAAGGTAAGTCTCCTGGGCCAGTTGGGATTTATCTTCGGATTCTCCTTGAAGAGAGAGGGGAGGATGCAGAGCATTTGGTTTTGGTCTTTGTGTCTTCACTGTCCACAGGAATAGTGCCAGAAGACTGGACGATCGGGTATGTTGTCCCCATGCTCAATAAGGGAGTCAATCCTGGGAATTGTAGACAATTGAACCTTACTTTGCTTTTGGGTAAAGCGTTGTAAAAGGCTATAAGAAATGGGGTATATTATCATCTAGAATGGAATTGGTTGATTTGGGTTTATAAACGCTGTTTTCTTTAGGATGGGTCGTGCCTCACAAACCTTATTGTGTTCTTTGAGAATGCAACAAAGCAGGTGGATGAGGGTAAAGCGGTTGTTAGGGTATATTTGGATTTCAGTTATGTTCCCCACGGTAGGTAATTGCACATAATACGAAGTCATGGGAGTGAGGGTGATTTAACGGTTTGGATCAGAAATTGGCTCGTTGAAAGAAGATAGAGAATGATGGTCGATGGGAAATTTTCATTCTGGAGTTTCGTTACTAATTGTGTGCTGCAGGGATCTATTTTGGGAGCATTGCTGTTTGTCATTTTTATAAATGACCTGGAAGAAGGCAAAGAAGAATGGATTAGTAACTTTGTGGATGACACGAATGTCGGGGGAGTTGTGCATAGTGCTGAAGGATGTTGCAGGTTACAAAGTGACACAGACAAGCTGCACAGCTGGACTGAGAGGTGGCAAATGTAGTTTAATGCGGAAAAAGTGGGAGGTGATTCAATTTGGAAGAACCAACAGGAATACAGTGTACTGAACTAAAGTTAAGATTCTTGCTGATGGAGATGAGTAGGGAGACCTCGGTGTTTATTGGCCTACACTTCTCAAAGTTGCCAAACAGGTTGATAGTTTGTTAAGAAGGCATACGGTATGTTAGCTTTATTGGAAGAGGTATTGAGTTTCGGAGTCATCATGTCATGTTGCAGCTGCACAAAACTCTGGAGTCGCCACTCATGGAATATTTCATTCAGTTCTGTCACTGCATTACCGGAAGGATTTTGAAGATTTTGAAAGTGTTCAGAGGAGATTTAAGAGGATATGGCCTAGTATGGAGGAAAGTTTTTTTATCGAGGAAAGACTGAGGGATTGAAGCTGTTTTCGTTCGAGAGAACAAGTTCGAGAGGCGACTTAATTGAGACGTGTACGGAATCAAATAATGACGAGAGTAAGTTTGGGCCAATTAAGGACAGTAGTGGGAAATGATGCATGGAGTCAGAGGAAATAGGGGAAGCACGACATAATATTTTTCGTGAGTATTCACACTGGAAAAAAAAAGACAATGTTGTCGAGGAGAATACTGAGAAACAGGCTACTAGACGAGACGGGACTAAGGTTCACAAGGAAGAGACTTTAGAAATTCGAGAAAGTGTGAAAATACATAAATCCTCTGAACCGGTTTTGATTTATCCCAGGATTCTCTGGAAATCGGAATGAAATTACCCAGCCTTGGCTTTGATCTTTACGTCGTTATTGTCGACTGGAATAGTAGTTCAAGACCGGAGGACAGCAAGTGTTGGTTCCTTGTTCAAGAAGGGGATTAGCGATAACCCTGGTAAGTCTAGACCAGTGAGGTTTACGTCGTTTGAGGGTGACGTTTTGTAAATGTTGTAAGAGATAGGATGTATACTCATCTAGAAAGGAATACGTAGATTAAGGATAGTAAATACGATTTCGTGAAGGGTAGGTGGTGCCTTATACAACTTATTGAGTTCTTCAAGAAGGTGACCAAACAGGTGAATGAGTTGAAAGGAGCTCATGTGGTGAATATAGATTTCAATGAAGCGTTTGAAAAGGTTCCCATGCTAGGTTACTGTACCAACTGGGAGGCAGAGGATTGGGAATGATTTCACAGTTTGGAGCAGAAATTGACTAGCTGAAAGAAGATATACAATTGTGGTTGATGTGAAATGTTTATTCTGGAGTTCAGTTATTGTTGTGTACAGCAAGGACCTGTCTTCCATCCACTGCTGTTTGTCGTTTTTATAAATAACCTGGACATAGGATGATGGGTTATTGATTTTGGGGAGGGCACGAATGTCATTACAGCTGTGGATAGTGCCAAGGGATGTTGTAGGTTACAGAGGAACATAGAGAAGCTGCAGAGCTGGGCGGAGACGTGGAAAATTGAGTTTAATGCAAAAAAATGCGAGGTGATTCACTTTGGATGGAGTAACACGAATGGTAGAATTCTTGGCAGTGCAGATGAGCAGCGAGATCTCAGTGTCCGTGTGCACAGATAATTCAAAGTACCAACCCACGCTAATAGGGCTTTTAAGGGGACATTATATGTGCTAGCTTTTATTAGTAGAGTGATTGAGTTTCGGAACCATGAGGTCATGCTGGAGCTGTACAAAACTCCGATGCAGCCAAAATTGGTGCATTGTATGCTGTCCTGGTCACGCCATTTTAGGAAGCGTGTGGAAACTCTGAAAAGGGTTCAGAGCAGATTTACTAAGATGTTTCCTGTTGTAGATGGAAGGGCTTACGAGGAACGTTTGAGGGCCTTGACATTGCTTTCGATAGACAGAAGAAGGTTGAGAGCTCACTAAATTGACACATAAAATATAATGAGAGGTTTAGATTGGTTGGACAGTGAGACTTTTTTCCGAAGATGGTGATGGATAGCACGAGGGAGCAGAGGTTCAAATAACTAGATACACGACGGACGTCAGAGGTGTTATTTTTAACTCAGAGGTTGGTAGGGGTATGACACACACTGCCTGCAACAGACGTAATCTCGCCAACTTTACGGGCATTAAAATGATCATTGGATCGTCCGATGGATGAGAATGGAATAGCATAGGTTAGATAGGCTTCAGATTGGTTTCGTATCGCAGCACAACATCAAGAACCGAAGTGACTGTACTGCGCTGTTATGTTCTATGTTCTATGTTCAATGTTCTATAATATAATCAGAGGATCAGATGGGGGGGGGGTGTTGGGAACTGAGAGCCTTTTTCTTCAGATGGTGATGTCTTGCGCGAGCGGACATTGCTTTAAATTGAGTGGTGATCGATATCCAACAGATGTCATAGATGTTTTCTTTAATCAGAGATGTCTCGGGGTGTGGAACGCCGTGCCCGCAACAGTAGTAGACACACCAACGTCAAGAAATTTAAATGATCATTAGATAAACATATGGATGAAAATCAAATATTGTAGTTTAGATGAGTTTCAGATTAATTGTATCAGTCTGTACAACATCGTGAGTCGAATTGCGTGTACTCCGCTGTAATGTTCTATGTTCCACGTCGACTCGTGAGAGCTATGGTCAGGGTGGATAGCAAGACGCGTTTCCCAGAGCACGAGACTCAATTAATAAGGGTCACGAGTACAGGGTGAAAGGGGAAATGTTTAAGGGAGATATGCGAGAGGGTGATGAGTGCCTGAAACACGTGGCCAATGGAGGTGGTACAGGCGGGAAGATAGAGTCATTTAAGATGTACCTGGACACATACATAAATGGATAGAGACCAGAGGGTTGCAGAACTTCAGAAAATAGGCGACAGATTTAGGTACAGGATCTGAACCGGTGCAGGCCTGCAGGGAGAATGGGACTTTCCTGGAGTTGTAGTGTACTTTGATTTTGTTCTTTTTTACAAGGACACAGAACGTGATATGGGTGTGGTATTTCAAAGTCCATCATCAGTAGTATCTCCACAAGCCCAATACTGACTGAGCAGGGCGAGCCCTCAAATGTAGAGCAGCCCGACTGTCGAAAGTGATGGCGGAACCAACAAGAGGAAAAGATTCCTACCAAACTATTTGTCACAGGTATATGTGCTCCCAACGCATAGTCCCGGTGGAGGGAATATCCCAGCCTGATTTTGAAGATATTGCCAACTGTGTGTTGTTGAACTAACTCCTGTGAAGTGCGACTTATTTCAAAAGGTTGAAGCAAACAGAAACTGATCATCAATGAGGCACTCTGGGGTACTGGCAGCCGCAGCATGAGTTGGGTTCCCTCCATCATAAAGTCAAATGTGGGTTTTTCACTTTTGATTCCAAGACGTTCAGCACCATTCACAACTACACTTATGGGTAGAATATGAAAGAGGCACAAAGTGAACTTTCTAAAAGCGGGGATTATGTGGATATTGAAATAGTCTATTCAGCCCATCAAGAGTTTTATACAGGAACAGAATGGTGCAATATAGTCATTCAAGCCTGTTACTCAGCAATTGGATAAGCTCTTCTAATCTCTCATGTCTGTTACACAGGAAACGGAAGGGAACATGCAGCCTTTCAAAACTGCTAAATAGGATACAGGAAGGACAGGTTACGGAGCCGGAAGCAGGGGTTAATGGCTCTTCTAACACTGTATTCAGTGTTTCCTAAGATTAAACACTTAGTACAAGACTCACGCCATTCCATCCACCCCACCAATGAATTCCTGAAGACCATCAGAGACACGAAGATAGAAGAGGATGAAATAATGGTCTCCTTTGATGTCACAGCCATGTTCACATTAAACAACATCAACCTGGCCAAGGAAACACTGACTACACTATTAGAAGACTCATAGGACACATACACCAAACACCACCAAAATCATCAGCAAGGACAGTATCGTTCAGATAGCGGACCTAAGTCTCACCACCCACTTCAACTTCAACAGAAAAACTAACAAAACAACGAACGGAATACCATCCATGGGATCGCCGATATCTGGGTTGTTGGCAGAGCCAGTAATGCAGAGACTCGAATAATAACTCTGCAAATCTTCCAACCGAAATTTTGGGTCTGCTATGTATTCGACACCTTTGTCATCACGAAACGAAACAAGTTAGAGGAAACCTTCAACACCATCAATCATAGCTTTACCGGCATAACATTCACTAAAGAGGAGAAAAACAACAACAAGCTGTCATTCCTAAATGCCACAGTAGAGCGAACAGCCAATGAAGAACTTCAAGCCTCCATCTACAGGAACACTACACATACGGATCAAATATTGAACTATAGAATCAATCAACCAAACTTCCACAAACGAAGCTGCATCAGAATATTAGTGCAATGAGCCACCTCACGCTGTAGCATAGAGGAACTGCGCAGAGCAGTGGAAAATCAGCTGTATAGTGTATTCAAAAAGAACGGTACCCAATGAAAACAGTCCACAGATTTCTCATCAACAAACACGAATAATCAGACAAAACACGTCCGAAAACTCTAGCCACTACTTAAACCCGAGCTACTGAGACCCCTTGGAATCATGGTATTCCAGAAACCCACCAGCGCAATAAAATAGCAGCTAATGAAATTGAAAGAACTTATACAGACAACAAGCAAAACCAATGTCATTCATAAAATACTGTGCAAGACTGTAAGAATCATTACATAGGTCAAACGAGCAGAACACGAGCCACTAGTACGCATGAACATCAATTAGCCACAAAATGACATGACCCTCTCACACTTATATCCTTATATACAGATAAGGAAAGACACCACTTGGACGGGACAACACATCCATCCTAGGAAAAGCCAAGCTGACCCATGCACGAGAATTCCTAGATGTATGGCATTCCAATTGGAACTCTATCAACAAACACATTGACTTACCACCCCCTGAGAAAAAGGAGAGGAAATGACATCATCAATGGAAATGACATCACCACAGGAAATGAGATCATTATCCCAAAGAAACCCGAACATATAAATAGAAAACAGGAATCATCAGCAGTGCTTCATCCGGAGGCTCACTGAAGATGTTACATAGTATAGTAATGAAACATCTGAAAATGAACTTTCCAGCTCAGCGAACAAACCTACATCCATAAGCCAATGCCATAAGCCAGGATATCGCAAACTTTTCACTGCACTCATTCGAGGTACGTGTCAATGAAACCAATTAAATTCAAATATGCCAAAGTCACTGTCTCTGATGATTTGCCCAAACAAAGCTGCTGCGTTTGCAGAGCTATGTGGTGACCAGCATAATGTGGCATTACAGCACTTTAAACACAACAAGGATGGAGAATGAATAGGGACATTTTGAACTCCATTTCAACGGAACGATTCCCAATACACGAGAAACCCAAATGTTCAGAGATACAGATGCAGAAATACACACACTATTACAAGAAAGCACACACACAACAACACAGGCAAACACAGATACATACACATAGACACGTGGAAACATTCAGCCACTGAAGCATCCCTTGCCCTTCCATTACATCATGGCTAATATGATCTCAGTCTTAGCTTGATTTCGTTTTGTTAAGTAAGGCATGGCAAGTGACTGATCTCTTAAAGGGCGAGCATGTTGGGAGCAGTAACCGTAAGTCTGTTAGTTTGAACATTGTTCTGGAAAAGTGTAGGCCTGTTAACAAGTCAATGTTATAAGTTGTGACAAGATCAAATTTGATGCTATTCCGCAGGATCATTCAAAAGATGCTTGGGAGAAAGTGTCCACAGGTAAAGGGACACCTGAAAATTGGGAGTCTTGCAAAAGCGAGACGATGAAAGTTCAGGGACAACATGTTCCTGTTTACTGTGAAGGGCAATACTGGCAGGAGTAGGAAACAGTACATGACAGGGGATATTTAGGCTCTTCTAAGAAACATGATGGCGAGTTATCTCAGATGCAGGCAGCTGGGATCAAGTAATCCCTTGACATGCATTTGGGGTGTAGGATTACACTTATGAGGAAAATCAGGATAGTAAGAAGGGGGCATACCATTGCTTTTGCAAGTAGATTTAATGATAATCGAAAGAGATTCTACAATTTTATTAAGGGCAAATGAGAAATTAGGGAGAAAACTGGATCACTTCAAAACCAACGAACCTTCTACGTGTGGCACGACAGGAGATTAAAAGGTTTATTAGGTTTATTATCACAAATACTCACATGAGTACAGTGAAATTTTCACAAGTCGCAACATGAAACACAAACTTAGGCACAAAGGCAAGCGACCTCAGGTACAGAATCTTCGTTCAAATCAGAAAACATAATGAAAACAAAGTTAAATATAATACATTCCAGGCATTTGCATAAAAGTGTAAAAGCGAAGAAACAGTTAAACGTTCGTCAATAAAGTTCATAAGTGCCTGGCCATGCTAGTTTCACACACCTCACAAGGACTCGACTTCTACCTCTCCGCTGTTTTACAGCCTGCTTCTGCTCGATTGGTGAGATCCTACAGAAATATATTGGGTCCGTATTTACTGTGTAGAAAGGCATGGAAGCTAAGGAACTTAGGAAAACAAACACATACAATAATGTTTTAAAATGAGGCCTCATTGCCGATGCGGAAGTTCAAATTAGTAACCAGGGACAAATACTGAGGATCACTTGAAGAGTACATTGTGGGAAGTGAGGAAACAACCAGCAGAGCACGTTGCTGAGATATTTATACAATGCATCACAATTCTGAGGATGGTCACTGGACCCAAATCACTGACTCTTGCTTCTCTGCACTGATGTTGCCACACCTACTAAGCTTTTCAGAAATTTTCGGTTTTTTTCCCGTTTTGCAGCATCCACAGTTTTTCAGATTTTATTTGTAACATGGGTAAGGTGCTGGAGGACTGGAAGACAGCTAATGTTGTGACATTATATTTACAATGGTTGCCTTGAAACATTGAGTGACATTTTTTCAACAGGTGACCGAAATGACAGCTGAAATTATAATAGCTTACGTTGTCCACACGTACCTTAGTTAGGCCCAACAGGGCTCTGCATGGCAGACTGGTTAATAAAGTTAGATCAATGCGGATCAGGGAGAGTTAGCCAATGAGATACAAAATTGGCTTGACACTCAGATACAGAGGGTGCTGCGAGAGATTTAATATTCCTACTGGAGGTCTGTGAACAACGATGCTCTACTAGGTCCACTGCTGTGCCAACTGTTATTCCATATGTTCATAAATGATTTGGATGAGAATATACGAAGCGTTAATAGTAAATTTGCAGATGACATCAAAATTGGTAATATAGTGCACAGTGCAGAAAGTTATCTAAGAGAGCCATGAGATTTTTATCATCTGTACCAGTAGGCTGGGGAATCACACATGGAGCATCGTGCAGATAAATGTGAAATGTTGCATTGTGTAAGACAAGCCAGGGCAGGAATAATACAGTTAACAGGAGGACGCTGGAGAGTGTTATCGACAGACAGACCTAGGGATGCACGTGCATAGTTACTTGAAAGTGAAGTCACAGGTAGAGAGGGTGGTGAAGAACCTGTTAGGCACACGTCTTCTTGATTTAAGTTTGGAGTTGGGACAACATTTCGAGGCTGGACAAGAGAATGGTAAGGCATTTGGAGTATTGAGTACAATACTTTTCACCCTGCTGTAGGAAAGACGTTATACATTGGAAAGGGTAAAATAAAATTAAAATGATGTGACAGAGATTTCGAGACATAAGAATAGGTGGAATAACCTGAGGTGTTTTGCCCTTTTGTGCTGGAGACTAAAGGACGAAGTTGTATATGTTTATAAAATCATTAAGCGCATGGATAGGATGAATATCCAAGGTATTTTTTTCCAAGCGGGCGCCCAAAACGGAAGGTTAAGGTGAGAGGGAAAACAGTTAAAACAGATCGAAGGGGCAGCTTTTTCTGACAAAGTGTATACGTAACGAACTGTTGTAGAAAGTGGAAGATGTGCGGTTTAGACGAATATATATCAAACGCAGCCAAATGCGACCAGTTAAGTTTTGGAATTCTGGTGAGTATGTACGAGTTGGCCCGCATGGTCGGTTTGCTTATTGCATGACTCTAAACATCTATGATAGCATAACAACTCTTCCATCATTAATTCTTCAATGTTCTCAATTCGTTTCGAGGTCAAATACCCTCTGCAAATGCTTTGGACGATCTAGTTCTGTCAACCTTCCTGAATAGAGAATACCAAATATTTATGCAGGCCACAGAAGCAGATTTGTATTAAAACCCAATCCATACTTTTTTTGGTCGGGATAATCCTTCAGTCTACCATTACCATCAAGCAGATCTGTGGCTTAGTGAAGAGTCTGTGCGAATATGTCTTGATCAGAACCATGTACACCTAAACTGATCACTACACGTTAAAGCTACTGCACGCCCTGGATGCTTAATTACAAACAGCAGAACTAACGACTGAAAGAGGGGGCAAAATGATCCAAAGATTAACAGATCAGATTGAAGCTCTGCAGTCCTGCCACATCCAGTCATAAATAGTGATGAACTATGAAACAACTCACGAGAGGAGAGGTTTCCACAAATATCCCAACCCAAAGTAATGAAACATCCCTGCACAACAGTGTAAAATGCAAGGACGTATTATCTGCCTTTTTGTCTGTGATTCACCTCAACTTCATTATCTTGTCCGCAAAATCACAGCTGCCAGTCTTTAACCAATTGATTCGCTGCATGTAACACAAAGGAACAGCTGAACACAGTAGATACGACAAAGGCAACGAGCCCTAACACAATTCCTGCAATAAACTGAAAACCTGTGCTGCAAAACAAACCGTGTCCCTGGGGAAGCTATTTCAATCCAGCTCCAACTCTGACATCTACCCGGCAATGTGGAAAGCTTACTCAATTATGTCCAATCCCTAAAATGAGAGTAATTACAATCTGACCAACTACTACACATTCAGTCCCAAAACGATAGTCAAATCGGTGGAAGTCCTTTTTGAAAGAGCTATCAAGCAGCACAGACATAACCTGCTCAGTGCGTTTTCCAACAGGTCCTTTTGATACATATTTCTCTAAAACACACCTCTCCCACTTTCTACAACAGTTGGTTGCGTATACATTTGTGGAAATGGTGCTATATCGGATATATCACAGGATTATTAATCCAGACAAGGCGACTACTCTGGCAGTTGGTGGAAGTTAAAAACAATTAATGAAATGTGGATATCTAAAATCTGATGCAGTAATAGTGACCTTGAAGCCAATATCAATTGTAAACACGTCCTTGCTTCATGAATGTAGTTTCATAAGCAATTCTCAAATGCTTTCCTGGTCTGGCCTGACTCCAGAGGCACAGATACGTGATATACTCTTCATCGGTCTTTGAAACAGCCAAGCAAGACGCTGAATTGTATTGAACTGCTCGGAGATCTTAAAGGATAAAACTGGACAGAATATCTGGCACTGGCCTTGCTATCAGTAACGGTACTGGGAAAAACAGTCCTGTTGACCATGCAGAAATCTCCTTCCTTGCATCTGAGATTTTTGCAATAACATTCACAGAGCTTTCGCACAAGCTGCTCGGATACATCGGGAAAGTAGTAGGCCATTAACACATTGAGCCTCCCCATTCTAGTGCATGGCCGAACATCTCGATGGACGTTTCCCACACAATGTACACCTCACTTCATGTGGTTGACGTTGAGAAATATGAAATATTACTTTCAGCAGTCCTTTCCTTCCACCGTTTTCTCTACATTTCATTATAATGATACCTGATTCTTTATCTCCACACTATACTCTTGCTCTGTCCCAAATAATTTCGTGTCTCAAAATCCTTGTGCATACTCAGTTTCTTGCTTTCCACAGCCTTATGTGGAAGAGAATTCCTCAGGTTCACCAGCCTCTGCGTGCAGGCATTGATTCTCATCTCAGAGTGGCCTGCCCATACCTAACACTATGGCACTTTTTTTGATGCCCCAGCCTGGGGAATTATCATCACTGCCTCAAATCTGTCTCAACCTGTCAGTGTTCTTTATATTTCACTGAGATCTCCAATCATTTTCGTAAACCTCACGGAATACAGACCCAGGTGACAAAAAAAAACTGCTCCCTCAACAAACGTGTCATCCCGGAGATCAGTCTGGTCATTATTCACAGCACTCCCACAATGTCAGGCGTGCCCGTTACTAGATAAGGAGATCCAAACTGCTCACAATAATGAACAATGTACGAGATGATATCTTACCATGGTCATGTAAAGCTGCAGTAAGATTCCCTCACTCTTGTACTGAAATATCCTGAAATGAAAGTCCACAAATCATTTATCTCCCTAACTGTTTTCTCTGCCTGTCATATTGCTGTCAGTGTCCGTTTCAATGTTATAGCTACCCAATTGGGGGGGGGGGGGGTCTATGTACACTCGTCCATGTGCCATTGCCATTACTTGTATTGCCTTCTGGCTTCAGAACTCGCTGCCCTGCATGGACCTCTGAGGTCTGCGCCAAAAAAGAAACAAAAAAAAACTGAGCATAAGTCCCTTTATAGAGTAACATTTTTCAGGCAAATGTTTTCCAAAAATTAGACTGTCTTTCTATTCTTCGCCGAAACTGCACCACGTCACAACTACTCACATTGTTCTTCATCTGCCACGAAATTGGCAACTCACTTCACTTATAACACCATGTCAATGTATAATTCCCAATTTTGGCGCTTTTATTTTGCAGCATAGATTGGCACTCCATAAAAAAATTCAGAAATCCATGCATTTTGTAGCCATTGTGGTTTCATAGTATATCACACCGTTGTTTTCTCAAAATTCACATCCATTTCATAAATCGATGTTGACATTGTCTTTGGCCATTATATTCAAACCCAATAATTCCTCCAAAAATGTTTATCTATTTCATCGTACTTCTTTTTCTCATCAGACTTATTTTTTTCTCCTATTTCTGGGAGTTTTTTTTAATATACTGCCATTATTTGCCTAGGATATATTATAAACAGTCAGAGAAACATTTCCACCTTGGCATAGGGTTTGTGAACTTTCTGAATTCAACTGCAATTGCCTCTCGTTCTTTGAAATTCTCGAGAAAACAGGACAAGTTACCTCATCAGAAATTCTTGCTATCTGAGGGATTGATTTGGGGCATGTTCTTTGCAATTCCTTTGTCATCAGTATATTCTTTCTTAGATTGGGACACCAAAACTGTATGAAATACGTCAGGCACAGTCTTACCAAAACACTGTACAACTACTTCATGATGCCCTGACTTCCATATTTGATTCCTTTAAATTAAGGATAACTAAGTTTAACTTTTCACTCACATGTAGCCTTCGGAATGCACGTTAAATTCATTCTAATTACGAACTCACTGTCTGAGTTAGTACAGAAAATCTTCTGAAAATCCAAATTTACGTCTTCCAGTGGTTGTCCATTGTCTATGCTGAAAGTAACGACTTTAAACAATTCTGATGTTTACCAAGTTTGGTTTCCCTTTCCCAAATCATGTGGATTCCCTCCAACTTTGCTGTTATTTCTCAATAATTGATATCATTTTCTATTTAATAGATTGGGACATTTTCGCTACATATGTAATGACAGTGAGGGGGAGTGGGAGGAGGAAGCCAGTGCAGGGACCCCCTGCGGTCATTCCCCTCAAGAACAAGTAGACCGTTTTGGATACTTGTGGGGGGGATGACTTACCAGGGGCAAGCAACGAGGTTCAGGCCTCTGGCACGGAGCCTGGCCCCGTTGCTCAGAAGGGTAGGGTGGAGAAAGGTAGAGCAATAGTTCTTGGGGACTCGATAGTGAGGGGTACAGACAGACGGTTTTGTGGGGGCGACAGGGACTCACATTTGGTATGTTGCCTCCCAGGTGCAAGGGTACGTGATGTCGCTGATCGTGTTTTCCGGTCCTTAAGGGGGAGGGGGAGCAGCCCCAGATCGTGGTCCACGTTGGCACCAACGATATAGGTAGGAAGAAGGGTGAGGATGTCAGACAGGCTTTCAGGGAGCTAGGTTGGAAGCTCAGAGTTAGAACAAACAGAGTTGTAGTCTCTGGTTTGTTACCGTGCCACGTGATAGAGAGTCGAGGAATAGGGAGAGAGAGCAGTTAAATGCGTGGCTACAGGGATGGTGCAGGAGGGAGGGATTCCGGTTTCTGGACAACTGGGGTCCTTTCTGGGGAAGGTGGGACCTCTATAAAAAGGATGGGCTACACCTGAACCTGAGGGGCACCAGTGTCCTTGGGGGGAGGTTTGCTAGTGCTCTTTGGGAGGGTTTAAACTAACTCCGCGGGGGCATGGGAACCAGGACTGTAGCTTTAGGGTACAGGACCTTGAGTGTAGGGAGGTTAGGAATAATGCAGCGATCTCTAAGGAGGGTGCCTGTAACCAGAAAGGTGGATTGAAGTGTGTATACTTCAATGCCAGAAGTATAAGGAATAAGGTAGGTGAACTTGCAGCGTGGGTTGGTACCTGGGACTTCGATGTTGTGGCCATTACAGAGACGTGGGTAGAACAGGGACAAGAATGGCTGTTGCACGTTCCAGGGTTCAAATGTTTTAGTAGGATCAGACATGGGGGTAAAAAAGGGGGAGGCGTGGCATTACTTGTCAAAGACAGTATCACAGCAGTGGAATGGACGATGGAAGAGGACTTGCCATCTGAGGTAGTTTGGGCTGAGGTTAGAAATAGGAAAGGTGAGGTCACCCTGTTAGGTGTTTTCTACAGGCCTCCTAATAGTCCTAGAGAAGTAGAGGATAATATTGCGAGGATGATTCAGGAAAAGAGTGAAGGTAGCAGGGTGGTTGTTATGGGGGACTTTAACTTCCCAGATATTGACTGGGAGAGCTATAGCTCGAGTTCATTAGATGGGTCGGTGTTTGTACAATGTGTGCAGGAGGGTTTCCTGACACAATATGTCGACAGGCCAACAAGAGGGGAGGCTATATTGGATTTGGTTCTAGGTAATGAACCAGGCCAGGTGTTAGACTTGGAGGTAGGTGAGCACTTCGGGGACAGTGACCACAACTCGGTGACTTTTACTTTAGTGATGGAGAGGGATAATCGTGCGCCGCAGGGCAAGAGCTATAGCTGGGGGCAGGGAAATTATGATGCAGTGAGGCATGACTTAGGTTGTGTGGATTGGAAAAACAGGCTTCAAGAGAAGAACACTAATGAGATGTGGGGATTGTTCAAGGAGCAGCTCCTGCGTGTCCTCGATAGGTATGTACCAGTCAGGCATGGTGTAAAGGGCCTTGTGAGGCAGCCGTGGTTTAGTAAGGAATTGGAGTCCCTGTGAAAGGGAAGAAGGCGGCATATGTAAAGATGAGGCGTGAAGGTTCAGTAGGGGCGATTGAGAGTTATAAGGTAGCCAGGAAGGAGCTAAAGAGGGAGCTAAGAAAAGCGAGAAGGGGACATGAAAAGTCTTTAGCTGGTAGGATTAGGGAAAACCAAAGGCTTTCTATAGGTATGTCAAGAATAAAAGGATGACTAGGGTAGGTATCGGTCCAGTCAAGGATAGTAGTGGGAAGTTGTGTGTGGAGGCGGAGGAGATTGGAGAGACATTAAATCAGTACTTTTCATCAGTATTCACTCAGGAACAGGACACTGTTGCTGATGTGAATATGGAATCACAAATAATTAGAATGGATGCCTGGAAATATGCAGGGAAGAGGTTTTGGGAATATTGGAGAGGATGAATATAGATAAGTCTCCTGGGCCTGATGGCATTTACTCCAGGATCTATGGGAAGCTAGGGAGGAGATAGCAGAGCCATTGGCCTGGACTTTTATGTCGTCATTGTCAACGGGAATAGTACCAGAGGACTGGAGGATAGCGAATGTGGTCCCATTGTTCAAGAAAGGGAGTAGGGATAGTCCCTAGTAACTATAGGCCAGTGAGTCTGACTTCAGTGGTGGGCAAAGTCTTAGAGAGAATGGTGGTAAGGGATAAGATTTATGACATCTGGGTAGGAATAACGTGATCAGGGATAGCCAGCATGGTTTTGTGAAGGGCAGGTCGTGCCTCACAAACCTTATTGAGTTCTTTGAGAAGGTGACTATGGAAGTGGATGAGGGTAAAGCAGTAGATGTTGTGTATATGGATTTTAGTAAGGCGTTCGATAAGGTTCCCATGGTAGGCTAATGCTAAAACTTCGGAGGTATGGCATTGAGGATACATTAGAGGTTTGGATTAGGAATTGGCTGGCTGGAAGGAGACAAAGGGTAGTAGTTGATGGATTATGTTCATCTTGGAGCGCAGTTACTAGCGGTGTACCACAAGGATCTGTTTTGGGACCATTGCTTTTTGTTATCTTTATAAATGATCTAGAGGAAGGACTTGAAAGCTGGGTAAGCAAGTTTGCGGATGACACAAAAGTCGGTGGAGTTGTGGATAGTGAGGAAGGAAGTGGTAGGTTAAGCGGGATATAGATAAGTTGCAGAGCTGGGCGGAAATGTGGCAAATGGAATTCAATGTAGCTAAGTGCGAAGTCGTTCACTTTGGTAGGAATAACAAGATGATGGATTACTGGGCTAATGGTAGGCTACTTGGTAGTGTGGATGAGCAGAGGGATCTTGGTGTCTATGTACACAGATCTCTGAAAGTTGTCACCCAGGTAAATAGTGCTGTGAGGAAGGCATATGGTGTACTGGGCTTTATTGGCAGAGGAATTGAGTTCCGGAGTCCTGAGGTCATGTTGCAGTTGTATAAGACTCTGGTGAGGCCTCATCTGGAGTATTGTGTGCAGTTTTGGTCGCCATACTTAGGAAGGATGTGGAAGCTTTAGAACGAGTGCAGAGGAGGTTTACCAGGATGTTGCCTGGAATGGTAGGAAAATCTTATGAGGAAAGGCTGAGGCACTTGGGGCTGTTCTCATTGGAGAAGAGAAGGTTTAGGGGAGATCTGATAGAAGTGTATAAGATGATTAGGGGTTTAGATAGGTAGATACTAAGAACCTTTTACCGCTAATGGAGTCAGGTGTTACTAGGGGACATAGCTTTAAATTAAGGGGTGGTAGGTATAGGACAGATGTTAGGGGTAGATTCTTCACACAGCGGGTTGTGAGTTCATGGAATGCCCTGCCCGTATCAGTGGTGAACTCTCCTTCTTTATGTTCATTTAAGCGGGATTGGATAGGCATTTGGAAGTTATTGGGCTCGTATAGGTTAGGTAGGACTCGGTCGGCGCAACATCGAGGGCCGAAGGGCCTGTACTGCGCTGTATCCTTCTATGTTCTATGTTCTATGTTTATATGTTCATTGATCTGACATTGCCCGCACGACCTCATCATTCCTTCGTAAATGATTGGATCATGTTTAGTCCCATCCAATTATCTACAATGGCTTCTGGCCTTTGCAGAATGTAAAGAAAATAAAAATGTCATCGATAGTACAATTAAGGTGACTCTTGATTTTTTTCTGACATTTTAATGTAAGTACATCTGTCCCTCAGATTTAGCGATGTTCAATCCAGCTACATTTTCAAAGACATTGACCTATGATGTATCAGATTCTACAGTACTACCTGATATGGATTAACTTTACGTTTCCTGTCAGGTCTGATACAGTGGCTCAACGGTTATCACTGTTGCCTCATGGCGCCCACGTAAAGGTCAGTTTGTAGCCACGGCTGACTATCTGTGTGTTTTTTTTACATATTCTCCCTGTGTCCGCGTACGTTTCCTTCCTCAATCCAAAAACGTGCAGGTTTGGGTGAACTGGCTATGCTACATTGCTCGTAGGTTTCAGTGATGAGTCAGTTAGATATATTAGTGTGGGGGAACGGGTCTGGGTGGGATACTTTTCGAAGGGTCGGAATGAGACTGCTGGCCCGATGAGCCTGTTTCCACACTGTCCCTGTTGTAATTCTAACAGGATACCCATCTGGTTACTTATTTCTTTTTTCTCAAAGAATTCTGGATCTTCCTGCATGACTACAAATGCAAAGCAACTGCTTAGTTTCTCTACCATGTCCCTTTTCTTTGAAATAAATTACTAATTATCTCATTTGATGTTGCTTTTACTTTGTTTTCTTGAAATGAAATCATGGATTTAGACTGTGTTCGTGTTTTCTGTTCTTTTGCATTAATGTTCTCTTTTCTATTTCCTCATCGGTTTTTTTTCGCTCTCCTTTTCTGGATCGTCAATTTCAAAGAATTCTCAGGTTCTCACAATATCTGGATTTCTTCTGAAGCAGCTATCTTTGATTTAATAAATCCTTAAATTTTCTATTTTAATCATTATTGAGTTGAATTCCTCTCTTTGTGTATTTACTCAAGAAATTTTAGTATCTTTCAGACTTCACGGTATTTCTGTCTGTAAAAACAATTGCTTGTCCATCGCTCAAATTTTATATTGTCATTTCCTAAGTCACTGTCGCCAGCTTGACTATGTTGCCTCCGGTTTACCATACGTTTCATCAGAATGTGCAAAAATCTTCGTTGTCAGCAGGCGCTGTGTAAAATGCAATACTGTTGTCACGATCCATCAAAACCTACTTCAGAACAAGCTATTAATTAGCTCTTATGACCACGCAATACGAAATCCGAAATAATTTCGTCTCTCGTCTGCTTCACAAAATATTTTTCAACCTCCGTCGTATGCACTTACAGAATTAATCTTTTCATGGTCTTAATAGACACTTAGTTAACAAAGTTTAGTTGCAACCTGATATCATTTAATGATACTGCAACAATCTCAATACTTGCATATTTAATTTCAGAGTATAAGGGGCGCAAACTGTTTTTGTTCAGCAACGAAATGCACTGACGTTTGCTTCTCATTGCTATGTATAAACTCCACCAAACTGGTCATTTGGAATCTGAGGGATGTGGTCTGTGGTGTCATTATTGATAGTCTTTGAAAAGATATTCGTGGAGGCTCAACTCAATAATGGCATGATGCTAAGAAATGTCCAGTAATACAGGACAAGCATCAATGAATCACGCCAGGATAAGTGCCACTGTATTCTCCCATCTTCCTCATTCTCACTGTATATCTTTTAAGCACCTACCTCAAACAAAGCTCATGGTCTATCTCCGAATGAAGTGCATGGTCTACCACTCCCAATTCTACTGCGATTCAATGCAGTGCCTTCCTTCCAAACACTCTGATGAGTGTGCTATGCTCCTGCACGAACTAAACTGCATGGATGACACACTGTGAACAGGCTGAGTCCAAACTCCTCACTATTCTCCCTCTC
This sequence comes from Hemiscyllium ocellatum, assembly GCF_020745735.1. Taxonomy (NCBI): domain Eukaryota; kingdom Metazoa; phylum Chordata; class Chondrichthyes; order Orectolobiformes; family Hemiscylliidae; genus Hemiscyllium; species Hemiscyllium ocellatum. The sequence continues at coordinate 497,992 of NW_026867577.1, read as the reverse complement.
CAGCATCCTCCCCCGTATACAGCACTAATGGTAGGTTCACCAACTCACACCCTCACACCCTCCGTTCCTTTCTGCCATTACATGGGAAACAGCTGAAGAATGGATAGAAACGTCCAAACCAAGTGATAGATAGTCCCCGATATCCGTTCCCTCTCCCCATTACCCACCCCCGGCATTTGGAGAGGACATTGAATGATCTGGAGAGAACTGGGACAGCTCGTGTGGAGATTCTGAAAACATCCACCCGCTGACCGGGTCAGGAGCAATACTGATTGAAGGGTGTTTCTCACTTTAAACCCATTTTCAGTTGCAACGTCAGTTCTCTCACTCACAAAACAACAAATGCCACGTTGTACAGAGATGCACGTACAGAAATACACAGAAACATTGATAAACAACGTAATATACGAAGACGCACACTAGAGCTGCAAAGGCATATGCATAATGCTATGGCCGAGGGCAGACCACTCAAAACATTCTAAGCAGGCAGCTCAAACTGTAACTTTATATTTGTTTCAGTAAGTGCACAGTGAGTATTACCCGGAGTAAGTTCGCCAGGTTGACTACCAGGTTGTGATTCAGACAAAAAAGTTACTCACAAAACTACAAAATGGAACACAAAGAATGGAATATATAATTACCGACAGAAACACAGTCTATCCAAACTGGACATAATTAGGCTGTACCGAAAATATGTAGTTGTCCCAATGCAAAAGCCCCTTATAAACGGAACAAAAATGAGCCAAGGCTTACAGTAGAAGGGCAAAAGGAGGGAGATTTCAGCCCGTCTCTACACAGCCACTGTTGAACTGCACTCACTTCACAACAAAAAAATCAGCTTCCAGGACTGACCACGCTTGTTTACGTATAAACAAAAAAAAATCTCTTAGAAAAGCTTTTCCTCTAAGACCTCTGACAGTATCCTTGAGAAACGAAACAGCTTTTAGACTAGCTTCGTGACACCTATCCTTTTAAAAAGAAGAACTATCTACTGTATATCCAAAGAAGACTTTAATTTAAAAACCCCTCAAAACAGAATTGATTGGTATACATGACATTGACCATACACTTGCAAACATGCACAATCACATTCGAATTTCGGCCGTGGCACACACACCACAATCATTTGAATATCGACAACGCACTGGCAATCCTGTGTTCGAGACCTGCTACATGCACAATTGTCAAATTGAATGGTTGCATCAACAAGCTCAATCTAAACAGGCTGGCATTTTAATCCTTAAATTTATCCATAAACGAAAGTGGGTTGTTATCAGTGTATACGATTGTCTCACATGTGTTGCTGGCAATATAAACACTGAAATGTTGCAATGCCAACACCAAGCTCAAAGTCTCTTTCTCAATTGTTTAATATTTCTGTTTATGAACGTTCAACTTCATGAAAAATAACACGATGTATATCTTGGCTCCATTACTTGGGGAACACATGATACTTTATCGTGGTGTGCTGGCAGTGAGGAAGGAAGGAAGGTAAATGTTTTGCACCAAGTCTCAAGGAGGCATCTTAAATCTCTGAAAAGACAGACATATGCTCTCCATGCAGGTCAGAAAGTACTGGGACTGGTTAACTGTTTTAGAATGAAGGTATTGTGGCTGCTTTTAGAAGACTGCCTAACATGACCTTTCAGTGCAGGATCACCCACCAACTGCACTGTGTTCATGTAGGGATAGTTTATTCAAAGCCTGAACCTTTCTCTCTCTTTCAATCGATAAGTGGAGGTGTGATGGAGTAGAAGGAACGACCGAAGAGGCAATTAAGTTGTCAAGAATCGTGTGTAAACCGAATAAAAAAATAAACCAAAATAATTTTCACATTCTCGGTATCCACATAGAACATAATGAGTGACTGCCCATCCCCTCTTATTCCACAGAGCCCTACAGATTAATTTTTACTCACTCCTCAGGTTACCAGCATGCCAGGGATTTGTCTGGTGAAACTGAAATAACAACACTCTCAGCGACGATGACAGTAATTCTTTTTAATCACTTTGCCATCTCCGATTCTTTCTTGTGACATGTAAGGCAATTCTTTGTCTGTGCAGTACGACTGGCGTGGAATTTACACGTTGATAACATTTTTGCACCAACATCAATAAAAACCAGCACCAGAGGTCTCTCTCAGGATGCACATCACTCTCGATAAAGACTCAATCAGAAATAATACACTTGAAACACAAAATGGCCACCTGTTTGAATGGAAATAAACTGTAGGAATACAGAAAACAGGCAGAGGAAGGGAGATATCCTTCCTTTTGATCTTCTTTGACGGGATGTGTGCCGTTCTGGTCAGACCAACATGGTATGCTATTTTGAACTGTCTGGCTGGTTCAGCTATTCCATAGGAGATTAAAGAGTAAAACACATTGTTGTGGGTTTGGTTTGCATATGGAGACCTGGCCAGGAAAGATGACACATTAACTTCTCCAAATGACATGGGGCAAGCAGATGGGCTTTTAATTAAAAAAATGGTTTAATTTAAATGCCATCTATTTCGGTCATAAAATGTCAACGGATTATTATTCTGTGCCTCGAGATTATGAGTCAGTGACTGTCTGTCCATCGAACAAAACTTTTGCAAAGAACAAGTTAACATCTCAATTGCAATTACTTTTTAATGGACACTTGGTTAGAAGGGACATGGAGCAGGTGAATCCAGACTTAACCAAGATGCAAATGATGTTTTATTCAGAAATTGCACTGATGCTGTGGAGGAGAGTAGAATATCATTGTGGTGTTATTGGATAGGATTAGTGAGTGGAGATGATACGGAGATGTAAATCTGGTTCGGTCTAAAATAATTTTAGATTTTTAGGACATTCTAGTTACTCCTCGCATATTGGTGAATAATTTGTAAATATTCATTAGTTATACTTGTAGGAAGGGATTTTTGATTGGAAATGAACACGTTGACTTCGACCTGGCCAATTTTAAAATAATATGATAAGCAAGACAGCTTAACCTGGTTTAAAAGACAGACTGACTTACCAGGAACACCAACTATAACGAGAGTGGGATAATAACCACCTTGAATAATCATCAGTACATCATAGATCCGCACTGGTAATGATATCCAAGGCTGAGAAAGCCAATATAGACTCCAAGATAAACTCCTGTCCATTGTTGTAATATTCCAGTCTGATGTTCTCAGGCTCTGATCTCTCCTCCCTCCAACCTCCGCATTCGCTGGAGCTGCTGATGCTGTCGCTGAAAGTGAAGTCAGCGATGCTCCTGCTCAATTTATAGAATTACGAATTGAGCTGAGCAACCTAATTAATAGAGGAGGCAAACACTCCAACGACATATTTATTATCCACGGAGACTGACATTAATCATAATCACTGAACAAACAGCTCGAGCCAACGTCTTTCAGTACAATTCAAAATAATGACTAAAATGTACACATTCTCAATGGGACAGGAGAGGGTGACTGAGTGAATGAATGTTGGAACTGGTAAATCAGTTTGTATAACCATTCCAACTGTCTTGCAATGGGAATGATTCCAGACATTGATCGGAACATTAACATGCTTCTCTCGTTTATAAATGGAAGCATACACTCTGTAAATACTGATCGGGCATTTTAATACCAGCAAAACATTGAGAGACCAGTTATGTTTCAAGATCTGAGGGGAATATGTGCCTAAGACAACGTGGGGGAATAAAAGATAAACAGCGCGAATGTGTGAACAAAGAAACGTACCTAGTAGACAATTCGGATAACAAATACTGGAGCATTCAGAGTTGGTAAAGCGTGGCTATTGAAAAGACATAGCAGAGTCTAGATGCATCTGAGGAGCAAGAGAATAGACGTTTCAGGTAGAATTATTCAGGCGAGTATCATAGCAGTATTCTGAAATAAAACAACTGAAGAATCATCCAGTGAAGCTTTCTTGGTTGAACTAAGGAAAAAGCTGGGGATGGTGATCTTATTGCGTTCATACTATCGGCCGCAATTGGCAATGGGAATTAGATGACCAAAAGTATGCTGCGAGATCGGAGAGAGTTGTAGGAATAATAGGGTTAACATTGTACGGGTGTCAATTTTCCCGAAAATAGACTGGGACTGACATAGCATTCAGAGCTAAGCTGGGATGAAGAATGTTAAGGAAAGTTTCCTCAAACAGTGTATAGAGGGTCCGAGACGGAAAGGGGCAAAACTCGAACCACTTTTCTGAAATGGAGCGGGTCAGGTGACAGAGGTGACGGTGGGGAACACTTTGGGAACTATGACCATTCTTCTAATATTTTTTAAATAGTTATGGGAGAGGGAGAAAACTGGTCCCCATGTTCAAGTTCTAACTTGGGACAAGGAGATTTTTGATGGAATTACAATATCGAACATAGAACATAAAGGAACAGTACACACCATTCGGCCTTCGATGCTGCACAGCTCTGTGAAACCAATATTAAGCCTATATAACCTCAGCTATTCCTTTGTCGACCATTTGTCTATCCAATTACCAGTTCAATGCACTTAAAGTTGACGAGTATACCAATGTTGCAGGCACAGTCTTACTAGTCTGAGGAAAATAACTACCTCTGTCATCTGTCCTAAGTCTATCACCACTCACTTTAAAGCTATGCCCCCTCGTGCTAGCCATCATCATGTGAAGAAAAAGCATCGCACACTCCACCCTATCACATCAACTGAATATTATATGCCTCTCAACGTTCTTATCTACACTGAAAACGGATTCAAGTCCCTCGACACATTTCCTCATAAGACCATCCCTCCATATCCGACAAAATGGCATGAATCCCTTCTGACCCGTTTCCAAAGCTTCCACATCCTACCTATAATGCAGGTCGTGCATTAGACTGAGGATGGTGGAATTTGAAATCAGTAATTTTAAAAATATTAATTAACAATTCAACTAATAAACATAGCCAATTGTTAATGCATGGAAAAATCCAAATATTTGTCATTTAGAGATGTCCATTTGCCATCCTCATGTGATCTACAAGACATACCCACAGCAAAATGATTGCGTCTCAATTATTCTCTGCAAAGACCTCGCAGGTCATTCAGTTCAAAGGCAGCTAGGTCTGGGGTATAAATGTAGGACAACAAGTGTCACCCACATCCAATGCATGATTTTAACAAAATGTCCATTAGGATGGCCCCACTGAAACCGTGCTGGGATCAGCGTCCTGGCCAATCATATTTGTACGTTTAAGGACAGGACTTCGAACTGTCAGAGAGGATGCCGTTTGGAATGGAGCTTTCCAAATCGAAAGAGGCAAGATGAAGCATCATAACAGCATAGGGAGGTGGCTGTAGACAAGCAGAAAAGAGTAGGAAGGAAACAGAGTTGATCTAAAATTGCACATCAGCAAATAGGTTTGTGACAGGAAATGGTGGGAAAAAGTAAGTTTTTTTTTGGAATGGGCAAAGTCTCTTCCATAATGTAGATGGATTTGTGGCAGAGAGGTAAATGATAATATGATACCAGAGAGAGGTGGTTACAGAGTGAACAAACTAGGAACAGTACAAACCTAGCCGAGACTCAGACAGAATGGGATGTTTAACCCTGACTGTAATGGTTAACAAATGCATAACACAGAAAGCGTTTGCCCTCAGATTGTGAAGGAGAGTGAGTAAGAATGGAAATTCTGGCAACTAAATGCCAGGCACTCAAGCAGCAAACAATTTGTGACCACCGAGCAGCATTTTGTTGCTCATCACTGCTTGAAACAGGAATTAATTGGAATTTTCAAAGACATTGTTATAATTTGGGCAACTTTAATATTCGAATGATCTATGACAATCATATTGGCAAGAGTGATATTTGAAGAGCAGTTCAGAGAATGTTCCTGTCAGTTTTTCTTTGAACAGCACATTGCACATTTGGCTATGGTTGCAACGGTCTCAAGTCCGACATTGTGTTTTGAAGCTAAGTGAATGAGTAATGTCACACGGAGAGATCCTCTGGGTAATTGTGATAAAGTGCAGTTTAAATGAATATTAAGTGCTGAAAATGTGTTGCTGGTTAAAGCACAGCAGGTTAGGCAGCATCTCAGGAATAGGGAATTCGACGTTTCGAGCATAAGCCCTTCATCAGGAATGAGAGAGAGTAGCCAAGCAGGATAAGATAAAAGGTCGGGGGGAGGGACTTGGGGAGGGGCGATGGAGGTGGGATAGGTGGAAGGAGGTCAAGGTGACGATGATAGGCCGGAGTGGGGTGGGGCGGAGAGGTCAGTAAGGAGATTGCAGTTTAGGAGGGCGGTGCTGAGTTGAGGGACCGATTGAGACAAGGTGGGGGGAGGGGAAATGAGGAAACTGGAGAAATCTGAATTCATACCTTTGTGGTTGGAGGGTTCCCAGGCGGAAGATGAGGCGCTCCTCCTCCAGCCGTCGTGTTGTTATGTTCTGCCGGTGGAGGAGTCCAAGGACTTGCATGTCCTCGGTGGTGAGGGAGGGAGAGTTAAAGTGTTGAGCACGGGGTGGTTGGGTTGGTTGGTCCGGGCGGCCCAGAGGTGTTCTCTGAAGCGTTCCGCAAGTAAGCGGCCTTTCTCCCCAATATAGAGGAGGCCACATCGGGTGCAGCGGATGCAATAGATGATGTGTGTGGAGGTACAGGTGAACTTGTGGCGGATATGGAAGAATCCATTGGGGCCTTGGAGGGAAGTGAGTGTGGAGGTGTGGGCGCAAGTTATATATTTCCTGCAGTTGTAGGGGAGGTGCCGGGGTAGAGGTTGGGTTGGTGGGGGGTGTGGATCTGACGAGGGGAGTCCACGAAGGGAGTGGGTCCTTGCGGAACGCTGATAGGGGAGGGGAGGGAAATATATCCTTGGTGGTGGGGTCCGTTTGGAGGTGGCGGAAATGACGGCAGGATGATACGTTGTAATGCGGAGGTTGGTGGGGTGATAGGTGAGAACCAGTGGGGTTCTGT